>NW_027453122.1:0-14712 GCF_964194025.1 Convolutriloba macropyga | reverse complement strand
GTAGTCAAGATATCTTATTGGTGGTCTCTTTTGATTTTAATATCAATCGACGCATAACCATTTGAATTTTAACGGATTTATTTTTGGATAAACTTACAATCTTACTTCCAGAAGAAATCAGGATAGACGTAGGCCAGTTTTCCATAAGCAGCTTTTTTTAAGTAGCACGTGAAATCTGTTTAAATTGATTTTTAAACAAGATTTTGCATTGAGAGTTCAACAAATTTATGGGCAAGATGAACAGATTTTACGTGGGACTCAAAATAGAGTTAATTATGGAAAACTGGCCAACTTCTATCTGGATTTCTATCTTGTCAGTTTACCCAGAAACAAATCTATTAAAGTTCTAATGATTATGAATCGATTGATAAAAAAGAATCAAGACAAACCGTCAGAGTTTTATTGACTAAAAGTGGCTTATAAAACAGGCAATGTAGCACGTAAAATAGTTTTATGTGCGTTTAATTTTGTCACAAGACAAAACCTCCACTTTATTGTCAAGTAGCATGTTGAGTAAATTGAATTGAGTTACACTGAACCAGTAGCTATGCTTCTTCCGTTGTTAATGTAACTTGTACCGTTTGCGCTCTCGCTTTTACCGAGAAACTAATGATTTATAATGTGACGCCTGGCGTTGCGTGCAGAAATTTGAACGCAAAGCAACAACTAAGCATGCCTCATTGATTGCTCTTGAAGAAACTTTGTAGCTTTCAAATTAGTCATGAGGATTTTTTAATGACTTCTTAATTGTCCGATCCTTTCGTTTTTACTCCTTAAAAATAGGAACAAGTACACTCCCGAGCGCTCACTAGTCTCTAAGTATATTATTTAACAAATTCTTAGTAGCCAGAGGAGGGGGGGGCTAAGATTTTGTTCTAACTCATTTAGAGAATCAAATGGCACAAAAGAACTGATTTCATTGAAATTGAAGTTAAGAGTACAATTTAGCCGATTAGGTAAAAAAAAAATTTCTCTCTTCAAAATGGGATTTAAAAAATTTAACGTCTCCATCCCCGAGAGCGAAGCATCCGGCTATTTATAGGGTTTTATTCAAGTGTCAAAATTTAGATAGCTACCCGTACCTTGGTGTCATAGTATTTCATTACTGAAACATTCTATATGAATGTTACCCAGAACAGATGCATACTAAACCAAGTGTAAATCTGATTTCACGACTGTACAGACAATAACCTGAAGTTCACATTTCGTCCTCCTTCTGGGCATTGCTTTTACCAGGCTGTCATTCAACTGGGCATGACTTATTACAGTCAATCCAGTCTGTGCATAATAAACATACTGTCCATAGTGACAATCGAAAATTTCGAAAATCGTGCATGTCAGGAAAAAGATGGCGATATCCATTGAATATAGTAATGAAAGTGCAACTGCTCTGGTTCTATAGCCAACTGAGTTTGAAGGGTGTTGCAGGGGTATTGGGTGGGTGGCTGGGTGGGTCAGGCTAGTGGGAACGTGGGTCGTTTGGGGGGGGGGGAGTGGGGCAGATGCAGAGCCAGTTCAAAACGCCGTGCTCGAGACTGTTCCATCTACACCGTTGGCCGTCCCTAATCATTTCTTTGGAATTACTGGAACGTCCTGAAAAGGTTAGCGGTGGTCGAAGAATATGATGTCGCTTGTCACACATCATTTGTCACACTTGCCCACCTCTGTCAAAGTGGCGTTCGTTGTTGACAAAGCCCTGTCAATGTTCATCCGCCGTGTCTGACGGCACGTGGGGGGGTAAGAACTGGTCTGAAACGTGATGTATGTCTGATAAATGGCTTGAAATTAATCAGAACACGCCGCGGGGGATGAAACATGACACGCTGCGGGGAGGGGGGGGAGAGGGGCTGGGTGTGGGGGGATAAAACAGGGCACGCCGTGGGGGGGGGGGGGGGCTGAGTGCGGGGGGTATGGGGGCTGGGTGCGGAGGGGGGGATTCAACAGGACACGACGCGGGGGAGGGGAGTAGTTAAACAGGACACGCCGGGGCACGCCGCGGGGTGGGGCGCTGGGGGCGGGCGGGGTTGAAAGAGTGCCTAAATGTATTGATCGAGAATGTTATAAATGATGTTAGAAATATAGTTATAAATCGACCGTTAGTAATCGATGGTTATAAATCGATAGCTATTAATCGGTATTTATTAATCAATAGAGTCAATCTGTTTCAGATCGTACTGATTGCTTTTGAATCAAGATATTTTAAACAAAAACGTCAACAAAAAGCATGTCGCAAAACGCAAGAAAAGTCTTTGGCAAGGAAAACAGAGCTCAATTGCAAGGAGCTCGATGGGTTGCGAGAAACGATGACCCACTAATAAATCGATCTAAGGCGAGTTTCGAGGCTCAGGAAGTACAAGTTGTAACAGATATGGACTCTCAAGGATCGAGGAGGAACATTTCAACCAATATTGAACCTCAATTTCCGAAGATTGTTACAGATACACGAGATGAACGGATAGTTGATTCAAATTCGGAGACCGAAGGAGTGCGCATCGTAACGGCAATAAACGACAACAGTTTTCCCATCGGTCGTCAAATTATTAGCGGATCTCATTTGAAATCAAATTCGGAGGCTGAACATCAAGCATCAGGAAGTTCGACCGTAGCCGAAGCAGCAAATGTTAGTTGTTGCTACTTAATAAATTCAGTTTGATTACAATGAACGAACTAGTCATCCGGCTTACTTTGATTGCGATATGCGCAATTTTTGCAACGCTAGTAAAGAACCTAAGAGACGTTGATCAAGTAAAAGGCAATTATCAAGGAAAAGGCAAGGAAAACAAGATAAAATAAGCTTTTAATGTTTTCCGCTGAGTTAGGTAACCTTGCTTAAAACACGCTCCTTGCAGTTTCAAAAGACCAAACGTTGATGGAATTTAACTTCTGGCTTTGTATAAAGGAACTTCTGGTATTGTAGTCTTCGGGCGTTTTAAAACGTGCAGTTGCGTGTTTTAACATTGTTTTTACTTACTCTTAGGTGTGGTTTTGAGAATCTGTAATAAGTTAGAGGGCACGTTAGTGAATTTATTGCCCCTACTACCAGCTTCTCTCGACAGAGCAGGGCCAAAAAATTGACCTCCCGCCAGTGGTTCCAGAGCAAGTCGTCCTACTACAATGAGTTATTATAGATGCGAAGCTGTAAGCTGAGCGAAGCTATATTGCGGTGCTCTTGGTTTTTTGTACAAGAATGTGAATTGTATTGGGGCGTTGTCTTTTTTTAAGATCTGTTCACACTTTTAAATGATTTTTGAAGTCAAATTGGGGTAGTGATTTTGGTCACGCCGAAACAGGAAATGGAGCGAAAAAAGCGTGAATTTTTCGCTCTAATTTTAAAGTAGAGTGAGAAAACAGCGTTTGAACAAAAATGCGCTTTCTCTCTAGTGGTTTTTTTTGTTCACATGCGGCAATTTCACTTCGATTTTTACTGTTTTTTAATATTTTGTGGATCGGATTTTTTTCTATATGGCTTTCCCAATCCATTCATAGTTCATTCTAGGCCTAGTGTTTTTTTGTTCTCGCTAGCGGTGTTTTGACATTGATTTTCTGGTTTTTTTGATTTTTATCTGATTTTTTTAAGAAAAGGTTTTCCCAATTCACTAATAGTCCGTGCTAGGTCTAGTTTTTGTTTAGTCAATGAAAATTCTTTGAATTGTACGTCAGGACTTGTCCTGTTATGTTTTTTTAATTCGTCGTCTCCATCCATGATTCTTACGACTATTGACTTTTTATTATCAGTGACTTCTGCTCAGTTACTATTTGTACGCGTGATGTTATTTTTTCTGCTGTTAGGTCAATTGTGTGACTCACCTCACTAAAAAAAATGACTTCTGAACTCACTTAATGAACTTTAAATTTTATGAACATTTAAATTACGACACATTCCGCACACTCCATTTCCACCTCAGTAAACTCCCTACTCCTTGCGCCCCCGTACACACACATGCACTCGTAGCCCCGCACGCTCGATCACCCCTCAATTAAGCTTAAGCTAGCACCCCCAAGCCGGACCTAGCAACTGACGACGCCAGCCACTGTCCGGTCGTTTGAGAGCAATTTGCCCGACGTTTGTCGCTCATGTTCCGAGTTTCACGTTTTTTAGCTTAACTTGAATTTTCTAGAAGATTCAGACTGTTTAGGACAGAAAAAGTTCTTGTATTCGCTTTTCTAGTGTCAGTATTTTTTGTCCTAAAACTTCAAAGGATTTTTGAACCAAGTTTCCAGTTAAACAATTGTGGATTATGTTTTAAATTCACGTTATTTACTTGATCGAAACCTTCCAACCCCAATTAGACAACTCGTCGGTACATTTATGAGAAGTTATTTTTGGTTTTGTATTTTTTAATTTCCACAGCCCTGTCGTTCGACTCGAATCTGTGATGCAATGATTGGTTGGTTACATTTGATTATTTCTATTGTTTAACGCGTCACATGAACTAAAATAAATCATAATTTTGGCTAGTTGAGTTATCTGGCAACCACACTACTCTTTTCATTTTTCATGTCCCAGTTGTACCCAATTTTTCACACTACTAAACATCGGCATCTAACTTTTGGATCTGGTAGGGAGCGTGTTGTTGTTTATTGGGTTTATAAATGAAATTAGTTTTAACTTGTGTCAATTGATCTGTCCCTTTCTCCTTAGTTTATTATAGCTGCGAAGCTGTAAGCTGAGCGTAGCTATATTGCGGTGCTCTTCGTTTTTTTACAATTCAAAGAATTTGAATTGTATTGGGGCGCTGTCTTTTTTTTAAAGATCTGTTCACACATTTTCATGATTTTTGAAGTCAAATTGCAGTAGTGATTTTGGTCACACCGAAACAGGAAATGGAGTGGAAAAGCGAGTGGTTTTGCGGCCTGCTTTTGTTCGCTCTAATTTTCAAGTTGAGTGAGAAAAGGGTATTTGAACGAAAATGCGCTTTCCCGCAAGTGGTTTTTTTTTCGTTCGATGGCGACAATTTCACTTTCATTTTTTCTGTTTTTTTTTGATTTTTTGGAATCAAATTTCCATTTCTTGCTAGTGGTTTTTTGTTTACATGCGGAATTTTGACATTGATTCTCTCCTTTTTTTAAAAAAAAAAAATTTTGGTCTGATTTTATTGAAATGGTTTTTGCAATTCACTCAAAGTACCTTCTACGTCTATTTTTTTGTTTAGTTAATGAAAATGCGTTGAATTGTACGTCAGGACTTGTCTTGCTATGTTTTTTTTTAAAATTCGCTTTATCTTTTATCACGTTTTTTGTTTTACATAAGTCACTAATTTCTCGTTTGACTTCTGATTTACTCCACTCACTGTCTCAACTGAATGTATTTTAAATTCTTTCACTTATTGAGTTACGCAATCTGGTGAATACGGTCAATGTCAAAAGATCAGAATCGAAGTGGTGGGATACACCGATAATGCTCGGTAATTATGTCATAGTGCATTAGGTTATCGAAGTTCATTAGTTTTTGCTAGCTGAGTGTTTGGTTTTAAGCTCATTAGTTTTCAGTTTAGAGGCCGAATTGGGTATAAATCTAGGATCTAATTGAAGCTGCATGCCAAAATAGAACACTTTTGATACTGAGAAAAACGGTCATTTTAACTCTTCTTTTTTTTCTGTTTCAATCCCGATGTGATCAAGACGAGGGAAAAGAATCTTGGTTGTAGTTTTTTTGATCACTTTAATTTTCCTTGTAGCTTTTTCATCGTTACTTCTTAAATTTTTGTTGCTGTCAATCAAAATTGTGAGCCCTTGAACTGAACGGATTTAAAAGTAAAATTGTGCCAAAAAAGTGTTTTTTTCCGCTTTGAATTTAGCCGTCCTCTAAAGTAAATTCTAATTAAAACAAATTATGCTTGTTTGTGGAAAGAATTGCGAGGAAATTTTAAAAAAAACCCCGCAGTTTCAGCTTGCACCAGTTCACTTGCGGCAATATCACTTTGATTTTTACTGTTTTTTCGATTTTTTGGATCGGTTTTTTTTCAAATGGTTTTCCCAATCCATTCATAATCCATTCGAGGCCCCGTTGTTTTCTTTGAACCAAATTTCCTTCTCTCGCTAGTGGTTTTTTTTCACATGCATAATTTTGACATTGACTTTTTATTTTTTTTAATAAAATTTTTGATCTGATTTTTTTAAAAATGGTTTTTCCCAATTCACTCATGCTAAGTTCTAGGTCTAGTTTTTTGTTTAGTCAATGAAAAATTTTTGAATTTTACGTCAATATCGGTACTGTTCAAGTCCAAATCTCATTTCGTTTCCCAGTAATGGGCTAGTCTAAATACAAGTCTTACAAGTCTGGCAAGTCTTAGCCAAGTCATGGATAACACTTGAAAGTTGATTCCGAAGTCAGTAGTGGCAAACTCATATGCCCCACTTCGTGATCACTGGTCTTGAGTTTTTGATTTCGAATATCAATTTTGAAATAGCTCTTCGAGGGCTTTTCGCTTATAGAACGTATGTGTCAAAAAGTTGACAGTCCGCATCTAACCCAAAAAGTCTAGTGATCTATTAAAGGACTAGTGGTTGATCTGTCTATCATATTTTTTTAGTTGTTTCAATTCACGGAAGGCCACGGGTGTCTATCGCGGCTATTTTCCGGCAATCTGCAGGCTATGTTTATTATTCTTATGATTATTATTATTATTCTTATTACTATTATTATTATTATTATTACTATTATTATTATTTTTTTTATTATTATTGATATCTTTATTGTTATTATTACTATTATTGTCATTTTTATTATTATTACTATTATTATTATGATTATTATTATTAATATTTTTATCATTATTATCATTATTATTACATTTATTAATTTTCGCTTGACCATTTTGCGTTTTTCTTCTAGAACATTCCTTGACTTCTCAATTGACTTTTTTACGCTTTCGTTCTTCCTTTTTGAGTGACCTCTAACTCTGAAGTAAAGCTTGTTGCTAATATAAAATCAGTTGCAGCAAAGAAAAATCAATTTATTTTTTTTGTTAAATTGCATAGTAGTTTTTTGCAACTATCTGTTTCAGCAAGTCGGAAGCAAGTTGCCTGTGCGTGTTAATCGAGGTATGGGAGGGACTAATAGGAAAATGATTGCGGAAGCCACGGAAATAACAAAAAAACAACTTCAAAACAAATTTTGGCTTGTTTACTTTGAAGACCACGCTTGCGCAGTTGTCTGGTCCCTGAGTTCGAGTGTTTGCTTGGAAATAATGGAGCGGAGGCATGTACAGGTACGTCACCAGAAAATACAAATATCACGAGACGTAGATTTAAAGACATGTACAAACCTTCTAATGTATACTGTCATATTTAGATTAACGAATACATTGATATCAAGTGGATCAAGAAAAATCCGCGAACTAAGTCTTATATTTGGACTGCACTTGTCCTGCAAGAGGGCCATGAAGATTTTTGCAGGAAATGGGAGAAAAACGCTGTCGCGCAATTGACTGACGCTCAAGGTAACACAAGCTTTGTGCCCGTGGTACCGTTTAACGACCCTGATCTTACTGTTTATGAAGATGTCAGTCAAGTCCTTCTGACTGGATCTCAGGAGCCTGTCAGGAAATTTAATACTGTTCTGCCATCTGTCAACTCAGAAGTAGACGCCACTACAGAAAACATAAACGACGAAGATGATGAGAACAATGCAATGCATGAGCCATTCAAGTTGCTTGACCCAGAGGATGTTTCACGTACTTTTAGTGAATTACAGGGGAATAACAGTGAACCTAATTGCAGTGCAATCATAGATGCGAAACAGGTTAATTCCTTCTGAAGATTTTGCATCAAGCTGCTGAGCTTGCTTTGCACCTTTTTAATGCCTTTTGTTAGTTTCTGCTTGAACCTCGAATAGTAAGCTAATTTAAGTCTGTCTGGAGTTTGTTTTGAAACTGTTGGATAAAGTGCGACAAATAATTCAAATGATGATGAACAATTTTAAAAAAACACGGTTATTAAAATAATTGTATGTGACTTTTAGAATGAAGCTGGTCCATCAGTCGCTATTGCAGAGCTTCCCAATAGGAATACGAAACCACTTTCTTCGACACCAGGCAATTCTAAAAAGTTGAAGAGATCAAAAAACATCAACCCTGAGGATTTAGAGTCCTTGAAAGTCCAAAAAATTGAGCGTGAGGCCGCCCAATCAGTGAAAGCTGCGGCTGACAAAATAATGGAAGCGGCAGAGCTCATCTGCAGCTGCATGAATGAATTGAAGCCGGAACTGAAGGCGCTTTCAAATCGCAACTATCGCGAAATTCAGATGTCAACAAACGCTGTTAAGCAACTTGTGAGTAGCTTTGGTCTTGAAATAGTTCTTAAAGGAATTGTGTTAGTTTTTTTTACTAAGCTTGAACCTCTATGTCCGTTTTTTTAAGACTTCGGAGATCTCCAAACTGGGGGTGCTGTTGCCAGCGGCCAAAAGTTTCCCATTGAGTGAAACACCATTATTGCCAATTCCCAAAGGGCCAGGGAAAGGAAAAGATTTAGCTCTCGTTACGGGAACAACTCCGCAAATGATAGGCAGAAACGCCTGTAAAGAGCTTTGGACCGATGATGATTTAAAATTTCACATGCTTTCTCCAAAAGGAAAGAACAAACAGGGACAACCAATTCGAACTGATTTCTCTCCTGTTCGAAAAGACCTCCTAAAGCGTTAGTGTAGCCTTCCTTTTGTAAAAATCGAAAATTGAATTTGTAATTGAGCTCTAAACTGAACTTCCGTTTCAATTATTAGCCTTCAAAGAAAAAAAAATAGCTTAGTATTCTCTTTTTAATTTTTTGCCTTGTTTAGAACTGTTTCAATTGAAGTATGAGAACAAATGGCTCCACATGTATGAATTAGCAAAAGCAAGTGTGAACAACCGCGGCAACGAGTTGAAGTCGTGCGAGCGAAGGAGCCTGGATTTAAGAGATCAAGCTGGTGAACTTGAAATAAACGATGGGAACAATGAATATGTGCCTCGTGAGAATGAGGCACAAAATACAAATGACTATGCCAACAACGAAAACGCTCTGTGAGAACAATGCTAAATCTCCATTCAAAACATCCTCATGGATTCACTGTTTTGTTAAATACTTAGACGGAAATTCCATGCATTAATGTTTTTGTTTTGTTCCTGTTAACTGTTTTAATATTCGGATATAATCGTTTGGTAAATTCTTTTGAATATTGTTTCAGTTTGGTAAAGTCTAATATTCGGTTTTGATATTCTACTGAGCTTGTTTTGCAAAATTTTAATTAAGTCTCACTGTTCACATCATTTTCTTGAAAATAATTAAGCTTTCCAAGAAAAGCATCAAGCTACTGAGCTTGTTTTGCAAATTTTAACTCAAGGCTCAGAATTCTCATCATTTCCTTGAAACTAAATTCTTCTCGAAAAAGCATCAAGCTACTGAGCTTGTTGTGCAATATTTTATCGAGGGGGCATTTTACAGCGTTTTTCTTCATCCTAAGGTTTTTTCTAATGCATCAAGCTACTGAGCTTGTTTTGCAAATTTTTATTTAAGTCACAGTTCACATCATATTCTTGAAAATAATTAATCTCTCCAAGAAAAGCATCAAGCTACTGGGCTTGTTATGCAAAATTTTAATTAAGTCTCACAGTTCACACCATATTCTTGAAAATATTTAATCTTTCCAAGAAAAACATCAAGCTACTGAGCTTGTTTTGCAAATTTTAACTCAAGGTTCAGAGTTTTCATCATTTCCTTGAAACTAAGTTCTTCTCGAGAAGAATCAAGCTACTGAGCTTGTTGTGCAAAATTTTATCGAGGGGAGATTTTACAGCGTTTTTCTTCATCCTAATGTTTTCTCTAATGCATCAAGCTACTGAGCTTGTTTTGCAAAATTTTATTCAAGTCACAGTTCACATCATATTCTTAAAAATAATTAATCTTTGCAAGAAAAGCATCAAGCTACTGAGCTTGTTTTGCAACATTTTATCGAGGGGGTTTTTTTTACAGTGTTTTTCTTTATCCTAAAGTTCTTTACTAATGCATCAAGCTACTGAGCTTGTTTTGCAGAATTTTATCGAGGGGACATTTTGCAGCGTTTTTCTTCATCCTAATGTTTTTTTTAATGCATCAAGCTACTTAGCTTGTTTTGCAAAATTTTATTTATGTAACAGTTCACATCATATTCTTGAAAATAATTAATCTTTCCAAGAAAAGCATCAAGCTACTGAGCTTGGTTTGCAAAATTTTATCGAGAGGGGCATTTTACATTGTTTTTCTTTATCCTACAGTTCTTTACTAATGCATCAAGCTACTGAGCTTGTTTTGCAGAATTTTATCGAGGGGACATTTTGCAGCGTTTTTCTTCATCCTAATGTTTTTTTTAATGCATCAAGCTACTGAGCTTGTTTTGCAAAATTTTATTTATGTCACAGTTCACATCATATTCTTGAAAATAATTAATCTTTCCAAGAAAAGCATCAAGCTACTGAGCTTGGTTTGCAAATTTTTATCGAGGGGGTATTTTACAGTGTTTTTCTTTATCCTAAAGTTCATTACTAATGCATCAAGCTACTGAGCAAATGGATTTCAGAAATTGATATGATTACAAAAAACGTAGACTGGTCTGTTCTTGCTCAGTGTGATCTCTACGCAGTTCAGACATTCGTCGAAACAGCAGATCGGCCTGCTATGAAAACAATCGTGTCAATGATGGAGAGCCTGTTTCAACGAAAATTAGTGCGGGAAAGTCAATGGAAGGATACTTATAACTGTCTTTGTTCTGCGTATCAGAATTTAAGGCCAAACTTTGAAATCTCTCATGACAATTTTGGAGGCTACCGGCTTGTATACAAAGGCAACACCTCACTTTTTCCACCAAATGTTTTACGACGAAATCCGGTTGGATTTGTTTCTTCTATACCTGATGGAGCCGTTACCAGCCTCTCTGTGATGTCGTCTGAACGCACTGGTCAGCAACTCCTCCTGTTGGGGCCTATTCGGTTCGTCAACTCGGATTGCAGTCCCAACTGCGAGTACGATTTCTCGAGTGACTCCGGTATTGTCCAGCTCCGAGTTAAGCGAAAGATAAACCCAGGGGATGAAATACTTGTTAAATATGGACCTAATTTTTTTGAGTTCAATGAGTGCCTCTGCAGAACTTGTGAGTTAAAGAAAGTAGAAGACAGCGAGTTTGCATTCGATTTGATTTTGTATAAAGTTATTGAGGAAATCGCAGAAGAATTTTTGAGTGAAATTGAAGTAGGCAGTCCACCAGTTTCCAACATTGAACCCCCTTTGACAAAGAGAAGACGAATAAGGGGCCGAGAGTTGATTGAAATGTTCAATGATATAACGAGCAGTCCTCTCAGTAATGAATGCTCTCCTGTCTTGCCTATTAAAAGTTTTTCACGTTTCAATCCCTACCATGAAAATATCGGAATCACCAGTATTGAACGAGATGGGGAGATCTCATTTTGCACGGATAGCGACAATGAAGAACCTAACGAAACATCATCTGACGAAACATCATCTGATGAAAGTATCGGGAACCCCAATTCTAGTCCAGATGGGGATTTCTTATATTGTGCGGATAGCGACAAAGAGCCCAAAGAAACGTCACAGATTCAAAAAGCGGCAACTGATTCTCCCGGGCTTCTCCTTGCTCCACTGCCTGTGGTCTCATCTGTTTCCAACTGTGAGATTGTGCTGAATAAAAGTGAAAAAGAAGATTCGTTTTCTGAATGTAATCAATACGAGTGTTCTTCAAACGACTACAGAAACTACTCCAAAAAATTGTTTGAAGGGACTGATGTCACTGTTGATGACGCAACTATTGTGACTGACCTGTTCTGTTCTAGATTTAAATTTTCTGATGAGTGCTCATCAATGCTGCATTCACTTATAGCTTCTCTATTACCGGAACAAAACAATTTCCCTAGTGCATATTCGCATAATAAAAAAATTAAGAAAAATTTTAATGAGGAAATGCGGTTTTTTAAAAAAACTGAGGAGGAGACTGTTTGCGTAATGAATTTTCGCTATCAATTGCGTGATATTGTTCAGAAAAATTTATCTACGATATTCAATTACTCCTCAGAACGAAGGCACAAGCCTCAAAATGATCTCAACAGTGATTTTTCACCAGTTGTCGAGAACGAGCAAAACTCATTATTGATTAATTTAATTCTCTTTGCTGACGGAGTTAACATAAAGAAGTCGACGATGAGGAGAGAATTGTGGCCAATTTGGCTCCAAATTGCAGACTTACCGCCAAAACTTAGAATGTCTCTGAAAAATGTTGTATTGGCGTCCCTTTTTGTTGGCGCAACTTATCCAAATTGGTTTGATATTGTTCCTCAAGTCCGAAGTGAGCTAAATTCTGCTGTTCAAATTAAAGGTAACAACAATGTTTCACTGCGTGTTTGCTTCAAGGTTAGGTTACTAGTTTCAGATCTTGGCGCAAAATGCCACATTCTGAACATGTTTAAGTTCAATGGATATTACGGGTGCCATTACTGCACGGCTCAAGGTAAAACAATTGGGAGGACACACGCATATTATCCATATGAACAGCGTGGCGATGTTCGAGAGTCTACTTTGAACAATATTCACGTAGAATGCGCAGAGACAATTGGTGTAAACGAGCTCGTCAATGTAATTGGCGTTAAGGGAAAAAACGCCTTTTCCGGTTTGATTGAAGGTTTACCCTTAAGTGCCCCAGTCGACTATATGCATTGTGTGCTTTTAGGAGTTTTTCCAGAGCTCTTGAAACTTTGCTACAAGTCGCTTACATCTACAGAAAAAATAAAAATCAATATTGTTATCTCAAATTTTTCTTGCCCAAGAGAGATGATAGCTTATTCGCGAAAAGTTCGACCTCTCGATGAAATGGCTCAGTTTAAAGCCAATGAGTTTTTCAACTGGCTTTTCTATATTAGTCCTATTATTTTTTTGAACCGGCTACCAGAACAACTGTATTCTCACCTCATGAATTTAACGGTTGCAGTTCGACTTCTTTTTGAGTCTACTTCAAATTGGAATACCTCACATGCATCTATTCATCTTGACAAGTTCTGCAGCGAAATAGTCTCAGTTCATGGAGGAAATGAGCGAATTGAGACGATCAATGTCCATTGTTTGAGACACTTAGTTGATCAGGTAAGAAGATTCGGACCTCTTTACTGCTATTCGGCAATGAGTTTCGAGTCAGCCAACCGGTCACTTGGTGATTTGTACTCCGGCTCACATTCTGAATGCGAGGTAATATGTCGCAGAATTTTGCAACGTCATAAACTGGCAAATGCAGAAATGTCGAATTCTAAACTCGACAACGTTTATCGAAATTTAAGTGGAGTCCAAAACGCAAGTCATGTAAATTTTAATGAAGAATTTGTAGAAACTGAAGCTCTCCTACTCGGAAAATTGCAATACCCAACAGCTCAATTTTTCAATAGACAAATCGTGAAAAATGTGTACTTTGATTCGTCATCATACAAACGATCAAAGCTCGGAAACTGTTTTGCGTGTTTTTTTATCGACAACCAGGAAATGTTCCGTCAGATTCAATATTTCATTCAGTTCTCGGGACCTCCTTTCGGCGACGAAATCTTAGCAAACGTTAGAATATATTCAGTTGTTGAACGCCTAGGACCCGTCGAAGGTTTTTTCTACCGAGTTTCTTCAACACTGAGAGAGCGACTAGTCTCTCTGGAATCATTAAAGAAAGTATTTTTTTGTGCAGATTTTTCTCTAGAGCGCCCAGACTCAACCTCTGCTAATTACATGGTCAAACTCTGTTCCTCCTTTGAACATTCATGAGTACATAATTTATACTTACTGCGCAAAATTTTAATTAAGTCTCACAGTTCACATCATTTTCTTGAAATTAATTTATATTTCAAAGAAACGCATCAAGTTACTGAGCTTGTTTTAAAAATCTTAACTCAAGGCTCACAGTTCTCATCTTTTTCATGAAACTAAATTCTTCTCGAAAAAGCATCAAGCAGCGTTTTTCTTCATCCTAATGTTTTTTTAATGCATCAAGCTACTGAGCTTGTTTTGCAAAATTTTATTCAAGTCACAGTTCACATCATATTCTTGAAAATAATTAATCTTTCCAAGAAAAGCATCAAGCTACTGAGCTTGTTTTGCAAAATTTTATCGAGGGGGGTATTTTACAGTGTATTTCTTTATTCTAAAGTTCTTTAATAATGCATCAAGCTACTGAGCTTGTTTTGCAGAATTTTATCGAGGGGACATTTTGCAGCGTTTTTCTTCATCCTAATGTTTTTTTAATGCATCAAGCTACTGAGCTTGTTTTGCAAAATTTTATTCAAGTCACAGTTCACATATTCTTGAAATAATTAATCTTTCCAAGAAAAGCATCAAGCTACTGAGCTTGTTTTGCAAAATTTTATCGAGGGGGTATTTTACAGTGTTTTTCTTTATTCTAAAGTTCTTTACTAATGCATCAAGCTACTGAGCTTGTTTTGCAGAATTTTATCGAGGGGACATTTTGCAGCGTTTTTCTTCATCCTAATGGTTTTTTTAATGCATCAAGCTACTGAGCTTGTTTTGCGAATTTTTGTTAAGTCACAGTTCACATCATATTCTGGAAAATAATAATCTTACCAAGAAAACATCAAGCTACTGAGCTTGTTTTGCAAAATTTTATCGAGGGGTTATTTTTACAGTGTTTTTCTTTATCCTAAAATTCTTTACTAATGCATCAAGCTGCTGAGCAATATGGACTGTCCCATAAAAATCAGTTAT
>NW_027453121.1:0-50290 GCF_964194025.1 Convolutriloba macropyga | reverse complement strand
ATCTCTCACCTCCTCCATGTCAACAGCCTGTTCTTCCACTGCGCCATCTTTCACTTACTTCAATAAAATTTCCTGTAAATTTTACATAAGGGTTAAAAATTAGCGTGTTAAATATTTGTAAGATTTGCGATTTTAACCGATTAACCGGTTAAAAATTTTAACCGATTTAAATTATTTTTTCACCGCATTCATCGCATTGAACGAAAATCTTACACTTTTACTCAAATTTACCGCAAATCTTAAATCTTTTAGCAATTTTTAGCGGTGACACCTCGACCCGGGTAAGACCAAATAGCCTAAACAGAACAATGATTCTATTGATGTCTCCAATGTTAATTCGATTACATCTCGCGCCCATCGTGCAGTCATGCCGAAACAACAAGAAATATCAAAACGAAATCATTCTAGCACTCCCGATTTGTGCAGAGAAACATTCAACTTCTCCAAGCAGAAAAAGAAAACAATGCTCATCTGTTTATGTTTTTTTCACAAGAAAAGATCGATACATGGTGGTTTTGTACCCTCCTAATTAGAAAAAAATTAGAAAGAAAAAAAGAAATAAGTTGAATCGCTCTCCCGTCCCGTTAGTAACTTGCATGGTGTAATGAATGGAATTGCTACAATTCCTAAGCAAAATCCACCACAACTTACTTTTTTTGCTCTGGTTCAATGTTCTCATCCCGATACGCGATTCCACCCATATCAAACTTCGCAGATGGATTGTCAGTAGAATGAACTCTGTTTTTATATGACACTAAAAATGACTAGGAAAGGTGAGCTATATGTAACATTCTAACTAAGTGTTTTTTAAACTAATTTATTATTGTCACTGTATACTAACTACAAACATATACTTTTCTTAGTTATCATTAACCAGCAAATGTTCTATTTATTTTCCTGCAAGTTTTTTTATAATCTGATATAATTATACATATTATACATATCCCTTATTTCGGAACTATTCTGTTTCCGCCCCCCCCCCCCCCCCAGTGTTTTTTATGACCCCTAGTTACAAATTATATGTTGTTATATAGCACGTTACTATTTAAGAAAATAGCGCGTGCGCCTGGGGGTAATAAAAAAATTATGCTCACTATGCTTGTGGGGTCAAAACAGAATAGAGCCCATATTTCTATTGATGAGGGCTTTTTGAGTGGTTCAATGCTCGCTATGTCTCATAATTGAAGTTCTAGTTTGAGGTTACATGTACTTTACATGACTTCTTATTGTTTTGCCACGCAATTTTAAATAGTTTGTCTTTTCAGTTTTTTGCCAAACTTGTCATGTGAATGCGCGTGGCCGTTTCACTTTTTGAAGTAATAAAACAGTTATGCGCTATAAATTTTAACATGAGAAATAATAGTTAAGATTCACGCCTCAAATATTCAATTACAAATGTCGGATTTTTTTCTGTTTGTGCCCCCCCCACAGCTTAGTGAGTGCATGTTATTTGCTTCCCCTAGATGCACGTGCCTTTTATTCACATAATGATTTACTATGTAATGCCACGTGCTCTGTAAGTGGGGGTGCAAATTGTACTGAGGGGAGGGCTCAAACGGAAAAGATACCAAATATCTCTAAAAGTCATCCGTGATTTGCATCGCACAATTGCATTCCTTTCTGAATTGCACGGGGCAAAATACAGTGGGGACAAAACAGTGTTAATCTTTGGTTTCCTGAATTATAATTTGAGCTTCAATTGAATTATAGATCTCAGGAAGAGGCCATCCAAGACGAAAAACAAATTGCACCTAGAAAGACTGTCAAACTGTAACAAATAAATTAAAAATTAATTCACAAAAGAGCATCTAGAAATGATTGTGTTTTTAATCTCAGTGTTTGCAGTCACTAAATCTGTAGTCACTAAAAATGCAAAAGATTGCTTTTTGGAGAACAAAGCTGGGGGTATCAAGATCACACCGGTGGTTTTCCAAGTTTTGCCTTCTTTCTTAAATACTTTGAGTTCATTTTAAAAACTGTTGAGGCTGAGCTTTCACAGCATGCGTAGGAAAATGCATCAGCATAAAAAACTGAAATGGAGAGAACTCTTTTGTATTAGTTGTTAATTAATAAACGTAACAATTCAAGTTTTAGCTAAAGTTACTGGTACGTTCATCGTCACGTGATGTTGAGAAAAAAGGGGAAAATAACAAAAACAGAACAAAAGACTTAAGGCTTAGCCAGCTATAACGGCTCTCCTTGTATAACTCAAGCAAAATATTGAAAATTAAGTTGTCTTGATCAGTAAATAACATGTTACTGTGTCTTTACTGTGTTGTGTAGATATTCTTGAGCAGTAAATTGTTGCTCTGTCTTGTATCGAAAGTTACTCTTGAGCTGTATATTATAGGTTACTTTGTCTAGTGTCTAGAAGATATTAGAGCTGCAATTCAATTGTTATGAACCCCAGCTTCTGGTATTCCAACAAAGTACAAAAAGCAAAACTAACTCAAGTTTAAATTTATTTTTTTTGCAAAGACAGGTCTTAGACATATGTCTTTTTCTTCGATTTGTTTTTCTATCACATTGAACTGGTATACATATAGAGATCCCGTATTGTGTGATCTGTAGCAAACCCAGTCCAATTTGGTATCGAAAAATTAGGATAAGCCATTAGTCAGAAACTGAAAACAATTCTGATCGCTGCTTCCGCTTCTTGCTGGCCAATAAGCAAAACTCTCTCACACAGAACACTTTTTTGAGTTTACTCAAATGCATCAGAAAAAATTTACCGTTGACGGGTTTGAAATGAACAAATCTCGTGTAAACTCATGTTGTAGTTTTTCTTTTAATTTTCGTTTTATTCAACTTTTTTTAAATTTTGATAATGAATGTAAATGGTTCCTAATTTTACAATCTGAATACTTTCATTTTCAGTTAAAAGTTAATTCCAAACTGAAAACAAACCATTTTCTAGCTATTTTTTTGCACAAACGTTTTAACATGACAGAAAAAAACTTGAAGTTAACAATTTGTAAGGCTCCGCTGAGAAGAATGTTTTACTGAGATTACAAAATCCTAAGCGCAAATGGAAGTGTTTCTCTGCGGTCGGAATTGACGACATTTAATTGTTATTTTTTACACCTTTATAACTATTCATATAATTACCATATCATAAAGCAGCTCTTGATGTCCAGACCAGCATTTGTTTGGTCTTATAGTTTTCTTAAACCATTATGCCAACGCCATTTCGGTCATCGCAACGCCGTTGTCGGGGACAATTTGGTACGCTAGTACCGTGATCTAGTAGTGAAACATTTACCTGTAATCCGTGTAGTATAGTCTGGCTACAGGTTGCTAATTAAAAACAAAAAAAAACTTGTTCACGAAGGAATGAAAAGGTCCCCAAATGGCTGAAAATAAGGAAAAAATCACAAAATTGAAAAGATTTGCCAAATTGATAATAACCTTTCCTTGCTATTTGCTTGGAAGTTTTTAGTTGCTGAACGCATTTGAAGTAGAGAATGAAGCAGACTGTAATAGTGGGAAGATGGATTCCCGGAATCCGGCCCAGGCGTTGCCAAAGTTGAACGTGATCTCGATAGCAATCGGTACAGTAATCACCAAAATTCTCGTCTCTTTTCTGAAACGAATAGAGCCAAAATGAAGGAATTGACATTAGAGTTAAACGTTGCCATGCCAGAAATCTTGACTGGTCTATCGTAAATTTGCATTGAGTTGAGCCTTTCAGAACAAAAACTTAACAATAGTTAAGACATTTGGTGTTATGGGTATTGGGCTTGAAGATAAAAGATACTGATAATTACTAAATAAAAAAGGACTTGAAAATAATAACACCGTTTAAAGATGCTGGTTCGATCCATACATTTGTCCATTTCAATTTTGATTTGTCTGCTTATACGTTGCGATGAATTTTGTGAATGATATTTGTGAAGTCAGCGAAAAGAATCTAGGGTGAAATATCAATCGAAATCCATTGACCTCCGGCAGTATGAATGCTTTGTATCTAAAAAAAATTCAGCGATTGATTTTCGTTGCAGTTAGTTACTGGTCTGCTGCAATCAAAAGCACGGATAGAAAACTCATATTTTACGAAAAAATCTCAGGCTAAAGTGCGATGAATATTCTATTCCAGTTATGACCAAAAAATCCGGATCTTTTCTGTCTGTGCTCCCCCAGTACATTATGCATCCCCCCACAAGTTACATAGCACGATTACTTACTCACGAAATCTTTATGTTGAAATATGACACGTGAGAAAAGTAAATAATTTGCACCAACTGCACTCTTATACTCATTCATGTGAGATCACATAATAAATCGTGTTTTGAGGCACAGTTTTTCGGGAAAAGAGTGACACAAGATATTCTGGCTGGTACATCATGATGTTTCGTGTAAATTTACATGAAAACCTTGGGTTGGGCACCACAATTTTTTGTCTGATTTGCATTAATTTAAATGTAATTTTTCATTAAACAAGACTAAGCGTCCGTTGAATAAAAATTTTGCGTTCATTTCATGACTTTTCAATGCAAGCACTAAAAAAACAGCTTGCGAATAAATATTCCTTTAAAAAGTTCTAATTTCCTTTATACGCTCTTTCACGCAAAAAATTTTTTTAGGGGGAGAGGCATAAGCGGAAAAGATTCCAAAATCAATGAAATCAAAATAAATGAATATTGTATACTTAACGTTTCAGAACGTACGTAAACGATCAGCTATTTTGCTTTGAATATTTAATTTAGACCTGATCCTACAATCGTACAGCAATTTTGATCAGCTAATTGTAACATTTCTATTTTACAGTTAAATAATCACTGCAGAAATTAGAAAACGGCAAAGATCCAAATTGAGATTTTTACCGAAAAGAGATTTTTATCAATAAATCTAGAGCTATAAATGACTAACTTTATTGTTCCGACCGCTCTCTGAGGGGGGAGGAACTATATACTCAAATGGGTTTTTTTGTTCAGTCAATTTTGGCCGATCAATATAATAATCGTAGAGAGATGTGAGTGGTATCATTAGAAAGCTCGTCCAGTGTATAATATGGAATTAAAAAGATTTCTCAATTTTTTGCTTTTTGTTTTTTTTTGGGCAGTTATCGAGGTCTAATGTTTTGTGAAAATTAGACGAAATTCAGCTGTTTTTTTTTCACAATTTTGACCAAGATTTCGTCAATTTGAACAAATTTTCGTCAATATTGGTAAAATATTTTAAAATTATTGATTGTAGTGTAATTGATTTTATTTCTAAAGGTAGAGGAGGGCTGCTGAATTGTTGGATCCGAGCTTTTTTCGGCTAAAACTTATGCTAAATTTTTCAAAATTCAGACTTTTTCGTCGAAAAATTGGATTTTTTAGCCCACATGCTCTAAAGTTGCTGGAAGTACACACCTTAAAACTGCGGCCATATTCTTCCTAGTCTAAAAAAAGAGCTAGTTGTACCCCATTTGGTATTATGATTCTTATGGAATTATAATTTTGCCAATTTTTAGCAAATTTAAAGTCGATAATTATACAAAATGCATTTTTTATCTTTGAAAAACCGAATTTGTTTTTTAAAATTGATCTATTTCGCAACCATTTGAACAATTGAGTGTTTTGTTAGACGCTCAGCAAAATTTTGGCTGATCTTTGTCTCACCATGGATCCTTACGATAAAAAAATTACTATGTTTTAATGTGGCGCGAAATTTTTTTCAATTTTTTCCGCTAAGTAAAGGTTTTTTTTTGTAAATTACTCAAACGAATTTCAAATCAGGGCTCAAATAATGAGAGATAGTGTTTACAATAAACAAGGCCCAGCGAGATTATTTTATGGTTTCAGGGTTAAGCTCACTGCTTTTATGGCTCTGACCAATTGTTTTCGTAAATATTTTTTGGACTTCTTGCGTTTTGTTTTCATTTCTTATGATTTTTTTAGTTCAATGACTTAGCGTCCCAAATCATAGATCAAGTTTTTTTTGAGAAGATATAATAGAATCTAAACCTTTTTTTCAGTTGTTATCTAATGTCTGTTCAGACTTTGAATATATTTTTCTAAAGAAAATACCGGTGAATTTTTGAACTTTGCCACTATGTTTTCTATTTCTCTCAACTTCGGGCGCAGTCTCAGCAAAAACTGGCGGATACAGATTTTCTGTGATGTATAAATAATGTCAGTAACGATTTTACATTCAACTAATGGTTTCTTTATTTTGGTACTACGCTTTTTCAATTTTCCTTTTGTTTTTTATCATAATTGCATGTTTTATGAGTTCATTTTGTTTCCTTGTCAAAATGTCACCTCTTTGACAACTCCAAATAAACAAAAAGCAGTGTAGAGAAAATGCACAACGTTGGAAAAAGACGTATCTGGATAAGTTAATTGTTTTTTGTTGAATTGCTTTTTGGGCTGAGACACAGTTATCTCGCAAAAGTTTTTGGGTCTTTGATTTCGCCTAAGTTTGTCTTTCATTTCGTCGTTGTACGCCATATACCCGATAACGATAGATAATAATGGCTTACCCAAGACGTATAACTCAATCGAGTTAGATGTTTCAGTTTATAGCTGTTTGTTTTAACGAATTTCAAATAAAAATTTAAAAAAAAAATGTTTCATCTGTCTCTTTTTTGCTTTCATATTCGACACCACGTAACTCAATCTCACTCATTGGGAATCTCAATTACTTTTGTTGATTCCAATTCTTTTCCCGCGCTTGGCTGTGCGTTGCGACTGTTTGCTTTGACCATATAATGTCATGAAAAAAAATTCAAGATTTTTTACTGTTCATTTTTTGGGTTTCTTTTTGTTGGCATGTCTTAGTAGTCCTTTTATAAGGAAGAAGCGCTGATATTAAGACGAAGGGAAAATAATGATTTACATTTCTTTCAGGTGACATCTTATAATTATAGTGCCTTAAACAGTGTCATGTTGTAAAATTGTTTGAAGTTTTGGCTTCTTTTTGATTTTGTTTTTATTGCGGGCTCGTGACTTAGTCTCCTTTTTAATCGGTCCGATTGGCTTCCTGAGGTTTTCAAATTGAAACCGTGGCTGTTTGTTATAATCCTGAGGCTGTTGTGGTTTTAAAAAATATCTGTTTTCTAAAATATTTTTGGGTTTTTGCGCTTTGTATTTTTTAAATAGCTTTCGATTGAATTGTAGCTCAGTCTCTGTAAACACAGGTCACAATCCGTTTCCAGTAAGCTATAAATTATGAAAATTGTTACTATTGTTACTACGAGATTTTATAAAATGTGATTTTTATTTATTTGTTCATTTCAAAGTAATTTTGGTTTCCTTTAAAACTATAACAATAACCGTTGGTCCCATTGGCTTTGAATTTTTGCGCAATCGAACATTGCATAAAGACATGTCTCAATTGCTTCCTATGTAGATGTAAATAAAAATTTGGAGGTTTCAGTTGAGATCTAACGGCAATAATAACTGCGAAATTTATTTATTTCGAAAGTGGAAAACTGTTTTTGAACTTCGCACCTATTTGCTCTTTTTTGTCTACCTGTTACCAGTCGCATTGGAGACAGGTCCTATATCGTTTCTAATGAAGTGCCGGTTAAATTGTTTTGATTTTTATCTGATGCGAGTTTGATGTTGTTTATTTTATTATGGATTTTATTAAGTTTTGGTCGTAAATAATGTTTGCTTTTTGATTTTTATTATTGTCTTTTCAAGTAGTCCTATTATCAAAAACTTTCATCGGCCCTCTAGATTTGGTTATTATAGATTTGGTTATTTTTTTTGTTTTTTATAGATTTTATTAGAGTTTTGTTCGTAAATAATGTTTGTTGTTTGATTTTTGTTTTTGTCCTTTCTAGTAGTCCTATTATCAACAACTTTCACCGGCCCTCTAGCGTGGCATTGTCGTGTTCAGTGGTTGTTTATTGAACGATGTGTATGTTTTTGAAAATTTTCCATCTCTTCATCATTTGGTAGCCAATTGAGTCAAGAATGTGGATGAGCGGGGTCGGAACATTATGTGCGTACGCACATTACCGAGCCTCCTTGTGATCATTTTTGGCACCATGTACAGTTCGGAAACATTCTGGATAGGCTCTGATTATGTTAAAATGACGGTAATAAACTAAATTCTAAGCTCCCTTAAGCTTTTTTAAATAATTTGATTTATATAGAATTTAAAGAATTTAAGAATTGAGTTCAATTGTTTAACCTCAGATTAATTATCACGAATCCTTTCCGTTTGTGACCCCTCCCCCTAGTACGTTATGCATTCCCCAATTATGGAGCACGTGCCATTAAATAGTAAACCATTATGTAAAAAAAATGGGGCACGTTCGTCTGGGGGAGCAAAACAACATGCATTCATTAAAGCTTGGGGGCACAAACGGAAAATATCCCTAATCACTGTTTTTGAATATGTTTACTTTTATAGAGTTTTGTCCTCTCTAACACTGTATGGCTATTCCAGGTCTTTGTTGACAACTGTTTTCAAGGTCAATCAGGACGTTGTTAACATCGAGCTGAGCTGTGGTTCGTCACAAAATAAATTTTGATTCTGAACGATCGAATTGTGAATATTTGCACACCACGCAATTTTCATGCACAATTAAATTTTGGGGGGTTTTTTCGGGTTTGACTCGAGTGCAATGGTGAAATGACGCAATGATGAGGCAATTTGAAAAACACCCAGGTACCCCCCCCCCCCCAAAAAAAAAATGTAACTACAAAAAATATGAACAAATAGGTTGTTTTAAAAGTAGAATCTGAAGAAGGGTTATAATATTCATGAACAGATCAAGATAGTAAGCGCCACAATTGAACGTTAAATCATTTTGAAGATAGCAAACCCACTTTATAATATAGCTTTCTTATTTTCCAGCCTACTCTAGGTCTTAACTAAGTAGAATCAGATCTTATCCGTTTGTGCCCCCCCCCCCCCTCCAGTACGTTATGCCCCCCCCCCCTCAATTACAGAGCACGTGTCATTACATTGTAAATCATTATGCAAAAACACGGCACGTGCGTCTGGGGGGTGCAAATAATATGCGCCCACTAAGCTGGAGGGCACAAACGGAAAAGATCCGTAAAATCAAATCAAATCATTCTCATTTACCTTCTTTATTTCCAAGTAGATATATTCGGCGAATATCAGAGCAGGAACCAAAAAACTGAGAAAAACTGCCAAGGTGTAGAAAATTTTGCGCCGTCGTTTGCTAAGTAATTGATCAGATTCTGTCCCTTTGCAAATAAGAATATATCTCTCAATAGCCATTGCAATTAGTTGAAATATTTGACACCAGTAAGGAACAATATCTGATATCAAATGGACAGCTTTCAATGTTTGTTTGAAGTCGGGTGCGCGGTGCCATATAACATCATCCGAATTCAGAATTTGTTCGTCGCTGTACTCATAGTCGTTGAAGCTTTCACGTAGAGGTTTTTCACATTATTATGATAACTCACAAAACAAACACAGAATTTCTAGATAATTTAAAACCCAATGGTTGCCTGCATCGCCCTAATTTTAAAATGGTCGTATGAGAAAAACACTCTTTCAATGGTGGAATTTAAAATTGATTTCAGTTCAGGATAATTGAACCGGGACCTAACGGCAAGTCAATATCAGTACCGGGAGAACCTAATTGTATGTATAAGCCTGGGTCGAGACCGAATGGCTAACTTGTAAGAACTTGTAAGTTTCTTGCAAAAGATGGTTAACTTGTAAGAACTTGCAAGTCGAATGGTTAACTTGTAAGAACTTGTAAGTCGAATGGTTAACTTGTAAGAACTTGCGAGGCAACTGGCTAACTTGTATGTTTCTTGCAAGTTCGTTCCGGTCGAGCACAACTCTTATTGGTTAATTAAATTTAACATTCAGTCATTTACCGTAGAAAGCGGGTGGGAGTTAGTTGCTCTGTTTGAATAACATTATATAATTCAACCTAAGTAGACAAAATGTTTTTTTTTCAATTTTATCAATTCAAGAGAGTTCCTTTTGCAATTCCATTAAAAAACTGTAGATTCCTCACGATCGGTTTTTTAAAAATGTTCCCAAAATATTGACTTTGATTGAATTTCGGATGGTTAACTTGTAATAACCTTGTAAGTCGAATGGCTAACTTGTAAGAACTTGTAAGTCGAATGGTTAATTTGTAAGAACTTGCAAGTCGAATGGTTAACTTGTAAGAACTTGCAAGTTTTTGGAAAAAATACTTGCAAGGAGATGCATCGCCTAGTAAATTTCTGCCAGAAACTTGCAAATTCTTACAAGATAACCATTTTGCCTCGACCCGGGAGAGCACTAGCACCGATTCAAGACTAATTCAAGACTGATTTTCTTACAAACAGCCGATTTGTGCAGGTCTGGACGAAGACCTGTAAGTTTGAATGCTGCTTTTGACTTGACCAGAACTTGACGAGCTGAAATCAAGCTCACGCCTAGCACTTTATAATCCATTATCATTTTTTAAAAACCAATATTATCAAACAGACGTATTTAGCACAAAATTTTGCCCCGAAAAATCTTCGATCAGAGTTGTCGGGAGCTGGAGTTTGGAAAATCAAAAATAACTCCTTTTATAAATTTTTCTAACAAATAATGTCAGGGGACAAAAAATCAACAATTAGACCAAAATTGGATTAACATTATAGTTATTTCTGACATTGGCCACTAAATTGAGCAAGTGTAAAAAATCTCCTTGTGATTATGCTCCTTCCGCAAAACCTGTCCATTTTTTGATAATCATGATCATCGTCACTAGAGCAAATGCAGTTGTATAGTGTAATTTTTTTCTATTCAATGGTAATATCAAAAATTGAAATGTAAAGCTTTTTTTAAATTGGATGAAATGCAAGGATTTAAAAATTTAAATAGCGCAAGAATGAACTGAACTCATGTTGCGTAATGGTCTTGATGGTAAACTGAGACTTGATAAATCTTGATGAGACAGATATGATCATGAGATTTTATGCGGGACTTGAAACATCTTGCGAAGATCCTGAAACACCACTATTTCTTGGTAATCTTCGCTAAGATGATGGAAGGGTCTTCCCGTGATAAATTAGGTAATAAAAACACTTTGGAAAATTTTGTTAAATAATGAAAACTTTTTTGCGTTTAGTTCCCTAAAAACATTGTCGTGCTCAAAACTTCCAAGCAAAAATTGTTTTTTAAATGCTCTTGAGCTGCTATTACCTTTGTCTGCTGAGTAGTCCGATATTTCTCGATGAATGGTGACATTTCTTAATAAATTTTTATAATATTTGTTTAATCTTATGGTGTCATGCTATCTGTTGTCTAGTAGTGTTTTTCAAACTTCTAAAACTCGACATTTGCGACGACATGTATATTTATTTAATGAATTTGTTTGTCTAGATCTTCCATTTTGGTAGCCATTGCAAAAATTCTTCAAATTTTTTGACATCTTTACGTATTTTTTTCCATTTAAGATGCCAAGGCAAGTGGTACCATAATATTTAGCTTTTTTCACGATTCTTAACATAATGTACTATCAAGTTTTGTTTTACAGGGTTTAAATAAGTTCTCTCTCTGGTGATAGTTGTTTGGTTTTTTTATTTTTGCGGGCGAAAGAAAGTTAACTAAGTTGGAAAAATGATATCTCTCGAAGGAGCGTGTAACAAAATTCCTTCTACAGCAATAGAGATCTGATGAACAAAATGGCGGCTTGGATTTATGAGATGCAGAAAAGATCTAAAATTCATCTTCAATGAACTCAAGATAAGAAGCTGAATGAAATTTTAGCACCATTTATAGTGGGGGATCTGAAGCTGACCAAATATGGTTTGCTCTTGCGGATTTATCTAGTGATATGGTTCGGATATGGCAAAACAGGGAAAGGGGAGAACAAGGCAATTTGTTTGGAAAGGATATTTTTGTGGCGTCAGTAATCTTCGTTGTCGTTGCAGGGGTTACTTTATATAAGCTGATTTATTGTGAGGGAGAACGATGTTTAAGTATTAATAATCGAACACGTAACTAAAACGCGAAAATAATATAATAACTAAGTTCTGCACAATAAGATTCATGAACATCAATGAAGGAAAGTATTTGGAAAAAAACATGAACAGATAAAATGCAAAAATCTTACTTCGAAATTTAATTTTTGAGGTCAATGTGAACTTGGGCGGTATAAATTTATCCTACATTGAACAAAAGAAAGGTTTGTAGAAGTTTTTTTTGAGGTTTGTAGAAGGAAAAGTTTTTGACCATTTGATGTTCGGTTTTTGAGCACAATTGCTAATATGGGTGCCGGAGATAGAGAGCATCGGGCTAATTTTCTTGGAGAAATTTGCAAAAATCGTTTCTAAGATCCATGACTAACTCGAGGTTTTAAAAAATGCTTTAAAAAAATCCGTTCACTTTAATGCTAAGGAGGCGCAAGATCTAAGTTTAACACAAAAAAATTAATTGTCCTTAAATATTTGCCTCATCAATCTTTATTTTGTTTAACAGCTATACTTTACTTTGATTTTGCCAAAAGATGAGTAGCGGTTGCATGCTATTTGCGACCTTCCCCACTAGCATGAGTCATAATGTCCTGTAACAACATACTATAACGTAAGAGGGGCTAAAACTAAAGAGATCAAATTTTTAACACCCATGCAAATAATTGCTTAAGGATTAGTATTTTTGTTGCATTTGCTCAATTTTATTCCAACTGTTTGAATTTTCCAACTTCATGGAATCCGGCAAAATTGCAGTAATAGATAAGAGACGCCCATAAATCGAGTAAGTAATCTGTCAATCCAAAAAATCCCGTAAAGATTAAATCGATCAGGCTTTGCAGAATCACCAGAAAGTACTCGAGAGTTTGAAGTTCTTTCTTTTTGTAAACAACCCACAAACAGAGCAGGTTAGCCAGTATAACAGTTATGAAAACGGGACCCTGAAAAAAATTTTAAAATTCAGTAAGTTCATGAAAAATTGATAATTCTGCATTAATTTCGAGTTTTTTCGGGAAAATTTTAACAAGATTTGTCAAGAGAATTCTCAAATAATGAAATTTCCAAAATTTGAACAAAAAGTACTTTTTGTTTTTAGCCAGGAGATAGTGTTTGAAAAAAACAGCTATATAATAAAAGTCACTGCTTCACCTGGTTAGATAAAAAATTGTTAATATTCCTGTCCTGTTCAAGATTTCTTTTAAAAAATTATGTAGAATTCATTTCATGAAAAATTTAAGATTACAAATTTTCATAGACAACATGGCAAGAAGTTGTATTTCTGTAACTTTTTGACTTATGAGGTCATACCGAGCAATCTTTGCAGAAAATTGGAGGTCAACCAAGGTAGAGGTGTGCTGTTTTGCCAATCTATAATAGTCGAATTTACATTCTGGATTTCAAGATTTTGAAAATCAAGAAAATTTAAACTCTATTCAATATTCACTTCTGTTATTTCAACTTGTTGGTTAAATATTTTTTAGTTCAACAGGAAAATGTTTCTGGCAGTTCTTTGGCAATAATTATATTTGACTATTTTAGATGAAACACCAGTGAGGCCCGACATGGATACTAGGTTTAATTAAATTGACAAAAGCTATTTACAATGTTTCAAAAGGGACAGATAATAAATGACGACGTCTTAACTTTGAAATAACCGAACATTACTCATCTATATGAAAACATTAGGTTTGTTCGTATTCGGTCGAGTCAAGCAAACAACAATACTGTTTTCTTGGCTTGTCAAATACAGTTGCAATTTTTGTTTGATCTTTTATCATATTAACATTTTGTCTCTGCACTTACTTACGCAAACATAAGAAACAAAATTTTGTTGCCTTCTTGCTCAAAAAATATTAACCCGCTCAAAATCGTGATCGTACTTGTAATTCAAAATCGTGGTCGTACTTGTATGCTAGAATTTTCAAAAAGTGATCTGATAATCAAAACAGAAATTATAAAAAACCAAACAAGCTTTTCAACGTTCTAAATTTTTTGCCAGTTTGTATGTCACGCGTAATTTAAATGTCATGCATAATTTTATACCATACCAGTTCAAATTTTCATATTGGTTCAAACTTGATTTACGACTTCTTAGCTGTCATACAAGCATCATTGAAGCTGTGCAAACTTCTAACTGGGAATTATAACATGAAATTCATGATGCGATCCAGTAAACAATCTTGATCTAGAGGGTTTATAATTCAAAATAATTGGCTTTTGATTCGAAATAGAGCCACACAATTATAGTCCAGACCGTGTATTCAAAGTCCAGACGGGTACCCCACTCCAGGCAATAAATTGTCGAATAATATTTATACTCATCATCAATATTTCGGAGAGTATTTTTGCCAAGAGTGCTGGAGTGTAGTGCTTTGGAATCGGAAATCGGTAGTCTGGAAAGGTCTCTGATTCTGTTAGCGACCAGGTAGTTGTGTTTGTGAATGCCCTATTTCACCAGCAAAGAAGAGTGTATATAGTCCACACTCACAAATTGTCTCTGTGGCTTTTATTCTTGCTTGATTGACTTTATGGATAAATTGCTAAATTAAAATACTAACCCGATTTGTGGCACTTTTAAAAAATATGTGCGAGAAATGCACTTGAATGCTCTGAACTGTCGAACAATTCAGCACACCCCCCCCCCCATACAAACACACACACTTAATTACAGAAACACAAAGAAATTGAACATGTGCTGTGCTTGCGTGTGTCTGTGTGGCGTGGGGGGAGGGGGGTTGGGGATGGGGGTGGGGTGGCGTGGTTTCGAAAAAAATCTCATTTCTGTGAGATTTTAGTTAAGATTAACGGTCGGATTGCTAAATATATTGTTGTGGACTACACCACCCATGCATTCTGTCCGTTAGTAGTGTTCGTTGATAAAATAGAATTCGTTGAAAACGTGTAATTCGTCGACCGTGTTGAATAATCCATAAATGCAACCACCGCATGTAGTTCAGTTTTATTTCTGACTCCTAAAATTGATATTTAAAAAAAAAGAGCAACAATGATTCCTTGATAAACAAGGAGGCTCGGTAATGTGCGATTGCACCTAAGGTTCCGCCCCGCTCATCCACAATTTTGGCATAATTGTCTACCAAATGAGGAACAGATTGTACACCCCAAAAATCAAAGTAGTTTTCACAAAAAAATGGTTTATGAATGAAAAGATAGCCTCCAAAGCAATTAACTCAGAAGAGTAAAAAATGATGCATTAGATTGATGAGATATGCCAATATTAAGAAAGCGAGTCAAGACGAACAGTAAAACCAAACAACAACAAAACAAGTCAAAATAGCGTCAAGTAAAAGTGAAACTAAACAAAATAACTCGTAATTCACCAGAAAAAAGATGGGACCAGTCCATAATAAAGCTTGGTAACAATTAGACAATAAAGAACAAAAACAGTATATTTGAAAAATTCGCTGAATGTTTTTTTTAAAAAATAATTTCAAAGTGTTGAAAACCATTAGAAATCAACTAAATATCCCATAGGATTACAATTACCAGTGTTTCTAAAGATGGGAATTAAGAACGGTAGTAGTAAAAGGGTGAGCCACCCTCCCCGGGGGTGTGAAGACCCCATGTATTAAGATTGGTTATAGCGGCTTCGACCGATTAGTGTCTCCCTAATGTATTAAGATTGGGTATAGAATCTAGGGGCACCTACATGTATTAGGCTCAATGTATTAAGATTAGGCTTTATGTATTAAGATTAGCTATAGCCGTCGAAATGTATTAAGATTAGTTATAGCCGCCGACATGTATTGAGATTAGTTATAGCCGCCGACATGTATTAAGATTAGTTATATCCGTTGACATGTATCAAGATCAGGAATAGGATCTAGGATGTTTTTTGCAGAATTTTTGCAGTTTATTCAGAACTTTTTGCAAAATTTTTCTGTTTTTGGGTTAAAATTATGTCATAGTAGCTGCTCGGGGTCAATAATTTGGCTAGTAATGATCCGCGCTTGCTGGGTTAGATAATTAGGATCCGCTCCATTTATAATAGAAGTATGTTTTTTAGCAGTTTGTAGTTTTTTTTCAATAATTTCCAAATACTCTTTTCTGGTTAAAAATGACAATTTTTTTTTAAAAAAGGAATTGGAAAAGTTATACAAAACAGACACAGTAAAATTTATGCACATCAATCTACAAAATCACTCGAACATATACATTAAATAGGTATAAATTATAATGCATAGTTACAAAAAATCACAAAGACAAAATAATAAAAATATCAGATATTAAACAACAAAAAGAAAAATTATTATAAAAACTCTACAATTTGATGGGTTCGTTATGGAAACCGTCAGCTAGAACTACTCGTTTGGGATAGAAATAGGACATCCCTTTCTTCGTCTGTTCATATGTAGCAACACAATGATTTTTTGTTCTGAACCCATCTGCAGTCTCCTCCAGAGTTCTTTTGTTCAGGCTTTTGCTACTAAATTTGTACTTGTCAGACTTGGCGTCGTAGCAGCAATAGGTTTTACTGCAGGGACAAATCATTTCGATTTATCTGAATTCTTCTTTGAAGAGTCCTGGCTCTCTTTTATCGTGCTTCTTGTGCTTTGAGCAAGATGTTCTAGGGAAAAAGTTGTGTGAGACATCTTCTCTGAAGGAATCATCACAGTCCTTCTCTCGCAAAGTCTCCCAATCCTCCTTTTTAGCAGGTCTAATGCAATCGTACAAATTATCGTGCGTTAGCGCTAAAAAAGAGAATCCGTGTCCATTTCCAATTACTCAATTTTGTCAACATCGCAAAATTTATCGAAAAAGTTGTAATAGAGCTCCAACATACCTAGCTTAGCGTATTGAAGTATTAAAAAACCCAACTATTCTGTGTTCTCGATGCTCAACTTTGGATTTTGCAAGCTCAACTTCGTAAATTTCTTTTGACACATTGTTCAGACGCTTAAACATTTTCCCATTGATTGCTTTGTGCATCTTCTCATCATTCAGGTACTTGGTCTCTGTGTGTCTACTTTTGTCCATACTTTGATATCCATAAGAGCTGTTACCCAACAATTTCATTGTCTCAGCCACAACGCTATAGTCAAGATTTTCATCACCCGCTCGTCTAGCATCTACCACTGACTGAAAAAAAATTTTGAAGCATTTTTTGGGTGTGTATTGTATAAATCTATATATTTTTGTACATTTTAGACCAAGACTGAGATAAAAGTTGCGTAAAGGAGTAATGATTGTCCCATTTTCTGACTTGAAGCTCGAAATCAACATTCGTTGAGGTTGTTTGAGTAGGTTGTTTCCAATTGCATACTCTCTCATATAATCTCCAATATCGGCTCGACTGACATTAAAGTTCTTAAAAAAGGAGGGAAATTAGAGAACTTGTACTTTAATCCGTCTGGAATTTCGAGACCGCACTGTACATATCCGAGAATTTTCCCATCTCTCACTTTTGCTAAAAGAGACTCTTGCTTCCTAGGTAGTTTGAAGGTAAAGTTCTTCCTCATGTGATTTCTGACATTTTCCTCTTCTTTAACTCTTTCCCACCAATTACACTCACAGACATCAACAATATTGTATCCTTTGTTTCTCAAATAATCTCTTCTCAGTTGATCATGTTCTCTTTTTCTGATTCCTCTCCGCATTTCTTCCTCCGAGAGGCTTGCTCGAGATTCTTGGCATGGGCAAAAATGGAAATAACAACCCATGGCTTCGAATACTGTGTCGCAAAGAGCACAAAAACCGTCCATGCTAAAACATTCAATATTTTCCTGTTTCCCGTTTGTATAATAGTTTTCAATTGGGCATACTGGGCGTTGTGATTGGAGATAAGACATGACCATCTTCTCAAATGTTCGAGGTTTATTGGTTCGAGCTTTGAATTTTTGAGAATTTGTGTCGAGCTTCCATCGTGTTTAAAGCCCTGTTGGCATTTCTTGACACATTGAAAAGGGATAGAGTTGACTAGCATCAATACCCACGATAGATTTATATATTTTTTTCTGAATTCCTGATGTAGGTTTGATCAACTACTGCCTTTCTTGTGAACACAATAGAAGGTCCACCAGTCATGTCCTCGCGTATTTTATCATGTAAATTTTTGTCACTTTCATCAAATGGGAAAAATTTGTGATTTGTTGACTTGTGAAGACAAATGTTTGGTAAATTGGGAAGTGTACATCCACGTTTTAACATGTCGATTCCTTTGTTGTGGTAAAATTCCATCCTTTTTTGCATTGCTTCCAATGTTGGAACAACATCCTTGTTGTTGTAACACTTGACAAAATCTCTAAATGTAGACATTTGCTCTTCCCCCCAAATCACTTTCAATTAATTGTAGTTATCAACTCCGGATAAGGGAAAGTCTTTCAGTCTCAACTTTTTCAGAGCTTCTTGTTGAGATAGTCCGCTTTTCAGTAATTTTGTAAAATCAGTGAATCCTTTCTCCAAGGGGTTATGATCTTTCAATTTACCGAAGAAAAATTCATTTGGAGGTAGAAAAGTTTCGTCAAGTTTATTTGAAGAACCATTCATATGGGAAGAATCCTTTAGTCTCGCTGGTCTTGTAAGCTTTGAGGAATGAATCGAGAGATGTAGCTCCTCCTAGGAAATTTGGAATGTCAAGGAACTGCACGTCAGCGAACTTGAAGGAGACAAAATGGTTCGCCTTTTTGATAACTGTAGGTTGAACATCACGTTCATGAATGAGATAAGGTAGAAGGTAGGATTTGATGAGATTCAAATCGTACTTTCCACTGTTGAATCCAAATACCCAAGTACAGATAATGTGTTCATATAACGCTCAAAGTGTTGTTGCAGGTCAAAAAGTTGATTTTTCTGCATTTGTAGGAACTGAGTAGACATATCAGCTTCCTCTTCCTCCTCCTCCTCAGTACACTCATCCTCGAAATCAAATGCAGGAGTTGTGTGACCTTTCCTTTCGTTCATTTTTTCAAAGATGGCTTTAACTCGGCTATTGACTACCTCCTTAATTGAGGCATTTTTTTTGCATTTCGGTTTTACTTTTGTTAGCTAACTCCTCAAGAGCTTCGACAAAAAAAACAATCAGGTTCTTAGGGTCTTTGTCGCATCGAAACACAGGTTCTTTAATCAAATTTGAGGAAATAGAGACAGATATTGGCTCATGTTTTTCAATCCAAGTAGTTGTATCAGTGTCTTTTAGCTCTTCAGTGGGAACGCAAATAGATTCAAAGACAAAAATAGCCAAGTTTTCGAACAATTTTTGATCATCGTTGTAGGAAATTCCAAATCCATCGAGTTTATTAAACAAAGTTTCTCGCAGAGTATACACACTCTTTGGGTAAATATGCTGTACTCTGTCTTTGCAAGTTTTTACATGACGGTTGAAGTTCCCCATTTTCTGAATGAACGTATCGCAACTGGGACAACGGAATTGTTTAAAGAATTTGTTAATATCATCCACGTAGCATATATGGTTGTTGTATTGCAGTAAATTAATGTTCTTTTCGTACATTTCAACACTTCTTCTTGCAAGTTCTCCGACAAATTCTCCTTCCTCTATATCAATATCATAAATAAAGATGTTATGCTTTATCGCGCTTTCAACAAACACGAGGTGATCGATCGATACCCCTCTGAAATTGATTGCGGCATGTCCAGATTCATGAAGAAAAGCACTAAACAAATTTGCTGCATTCGTTTCCAGCTCAGATGATTCATACAATTGAACAGCTATAGCTCTGAACAGGCAAATATAATCTTTGTAAGTCTCTCCGTAACCATTCGATACAAGACAATTTACATCTGATCTTCTCAACAACTGTTCAGGAAGAACAGCATCGATACATCCCATTGGAATGTTTTTTAGGAGAGCGCAAAATATTGTTACGTTAGTAGTTAAAACAAACGCCACTTTGTATTTCCCCGCTCTTGTGCTCACGTCTCCACTAGATCCATCCTTTTAACTGTGTCATGAAGTGAGACGAAGTCTCCTTTTGAGCAGAGTAAATAAGATTTTTCAAAGAAAGTGTTGTTCTAATGTGCATAAAAGTATCGATACTTATCTGTGTCCACATTGCGCAAGATAAATCCAAGAGCCAGATTCACTTTGGCAGCGCAATTTAACTTTTTAAAAACTTCTTTTAATTTATCGTTGATCTCATTGGGATCGAGCTTGTACAACTTGAAGTTGAACACTCGATGTCTCCCATTCTCCATTTCCGTATCGTCAAAAAAGTGCTGGCAAGCACTTAGTTCCGGCTGCAATTGCTCGTTGTTCGGGTCTAGCTCCTCTGATTCTAGGACTTCTTTGAGCTTTTCTCTCGATTTGTTCCTAACTTTTATAGAAGTTCCATGCTTAATCCTCCTGTGTTGTTGAAGAGAATAGAAGCTTGGGAACTCTTCCAAACACACAGTACTAAGCTTAATATCTTTCGGGGCATGATGCTTGGCAAGGTGATAATTCAAGTCTTCCTTCTTCTTTTTATAAAAATTAGGACATTTGGGACTTGTTAAAGTCCCACTATCACAAGATTTTTTGTGTCTGGCCATGTTTAGTTTAGCAACCATTTTGTTGCACTTTGGGCATTTCACTGGGAGATTTTTATCGAGAGCAGGCATTGTTATGTTAGTTCAAGAAGAGTTGAGTAAAAGTCAGGTAAATTGCGGAGCAACTGAATTTGAAAAAAACAGAAAGTATAATGATTAAGAGCTGCTATATAACTTTGAGATACTCGAAGATGACTCATCACTTCCATTTATGGAAATGACGTAGTTTCTATTCTTAGATTCAGGCGTCATGACAGAACATTCTAGAAGATTGATATGATTCCAATTGCGACAGTTCTGCATACAATTAACTAACTTTCTGTTTTAATGTACAAATTCGTTCCGTGGCGAAAAATTCGAACTTTACATTTTTTCTCATTTTCTTTTCCCTCTTATTTGTTAACCGTTACTTGAATTTCTTTCCTTTCCAACACAGATTTTTCCACCAAAGAAAAAACAACAAGAAAATTAATCTTTAAAAATTTCCGAATGTTACAGTATTTTGAATAGATATAGTCCAAAATTGTGTATCTCAAATATTGATAAAATTTACTGTCTGAGATCAAATTAAGTTTTATTGAAAATAGAAACTAGCGAATAAATGTGCTTTCAAAACAATCAGAGAGAGATCAAGAAAAAGTTTTCGTCTGTTATTGAAGAACAAGTTTACGTTGTACAACCTAATGTTGTTGTAATAGAACCTCCCTTCCAATCAGACTTCAGCTTTAGAAATCTAAATCTCAAGATAAACGATATCATTCTATGCATTGCTTTTTCTATTTTAATTTTCTTTTATATTAACAGGGTTTTACTTGATGCTGTATTCATTGGTGAAAAATGTTGATCAAGAATCAGTTCCAACTTTTGGAAAAAATGTACAAAAGAAAGGAAGGAATCGCTGATGCTTACAGAATAGATGAAAATGATGTTGATTATTTTTTCTTTTAGAGTTTCTTGGACGTTTTTACTCAAAACAGCAGAATCATCCGATTTAGTAAAGGATATGAATATGCAACCTTCTCTATCAAAAACTTCGAGTATGATGACTACATAACAAAACATTCTTTCGATTTAACGTCAGAACTACACATCAACAAGTAAGAAATGCTTTTCATATTGAATTCTGCCCCAGAAATTATGGAAAAGTACAGAAATCTGACTCAATCTAATTATATCCCAATTCCTGAACCAGTAACACTTACCTCATCTCTGCAGAGTGCGCTATTTTTTCATTATCACAAGGACTACAATGCACAGGGGGCAAGAGTACGATTTGGAATACGACTCCCCAACATTTATATACAAAAGTTTAGTTCCAAATTTGGAGAATTTTCCGAGATCGATTTGAGATTTAACGAGATGGAGTGAATTTATCAAAGCTTGACTTTTTTGGTCAATTACGTCAAGTCATTTCGTCTAACTTATCCATCTTTGGCTGTTAATTAGAATAACACGTGTAAAAATTACCTTTACTGGTCGCTATTCAGTATTGAGCTTACCTGTTTCGTAGGTATTGTCAGATTTTTTAAGAGTTGATTCCTTCTTTGGTAACTTTACAACTGATAAATTTCCTTTTCTGGATAATAAGATCACTTTTTCTGCTAAACATTACCCTGTCTGGAAACTCTGTTCTCATTGTTTGGAGTTTAGTATAAAGAGAGCTGAAAAATTCATCCAACATCACTTGCTTTCTCTTCTCTTAAAACAACATCACCTCTGTCTCGACTATCTTTGACTCTAATCCTTCTTCTCACCTCACCACTTTGAGAAATGGAATTTACAGTGCAGAACAACAGCCTTCTCTACTCAGTTTCTTTCACAGAGGAGACTGCTCGGATAAGCATCAGATTCAATTCTAACCCTGCCTATTACAGTGTGGCACATTATTGAGCACCAGCGACAACAGTTTGACACATATCATCAGGGATAGGTTCCAATCACGGAGAATCAGGTTGGAACTCACGCAATGGGTCACGAAGTTGCTGTGATCAGTGGGCATCACTATCTTCACGTTAATGGAACAGATTTTTCCGACAATTACGTTCCTGGAAGCATTCAGTACACATATCCGTGGGAGGAAGGACAGATTCTTGATAACTGTTTCAATACACCAGAGACAAGCCAATTATCCATTCCAGAGCCGCAAAACAGCTTTGTCCAGATAGTGAGCAATGCTGCCAGCAGCCAACAAAGCGAATTGAGTGTCGATACTAGCACCACGTGGTCATTTAACGATCTGGAAAACTCCGATCCAGCTCAGTATTATGATTCGACTGATATGTCGACTACACCGTCAATGACAAACCCCTCCATAGAGGATGGATCAGCTCACAATCCAATTGTGCTGACTGATGAGGCTCCCGTAACTCCCATCTTTTTCGACCTACAGAACCTCCAGCAATCGTTGACAGAGTCCGTCCATTTGGCAATGAAACTCAAAACTTGTCAGAATACGTTGTGAGAACTCATTTTGAATAATTTTGATATTGTAAATTTTATACTTGAATTCTTTTAAAGTATTTTGTGATGTATTTATACATTTGTTTTTCTTCATTTCTTTTTAAGTTTAACTATTTCTTTACTCCAAACACTATGCAGGCTATGTTCAAGCAGAAACACAGCAACTTTTGTCAAAATTTTATAATTACTTTGATTAAAATTCTGCTTCTTAACAAGAAAGTCGATTTAAAAACTGATTTTAAATAAAATAACTGAATTTTTTTGCGATTTTTAACAAAAATCTGTGTTTTGAAAATTGATATTTAATAAAACAAAACAAGTTCGAAAGTTGTCATTTTAAAATGTGAAGAAACTTTTTTTTGCGCAAAATCTTACCGTAAAATGAAAAAAATGAATATTTTTTGCGTTTTTAAATGACACATTTTGAACATTTTTTCGACATTTAAGAAATTTTTTATAACTCAAAATTTGATATTTAAGAGAAATTGTTGATAAATTTTTCTATTTTTAAGTGAGAACGTTGAAAACTTTTTCGATTTTTCACAGATAAGTTTTTTCAATTTTCGATTTTACGAAAAAACTTTTTTGTAAAATTGATTTTTAACAATAAGTTAATTCAAAATGTAAAAACCAATTCAAATAAAAAACATAGACAACAAATTAAATATGTTATTTTCTAATTTCGAGATACAAAAGAGGATTATCAATTATGCCATAGCCATCTAACAAACAATCAACAATCTTTATAAGTTCACTCTCATACTTTGAGTTTCTAAGGGAATGAATTCTATCTAGAAAAGATGATCCAAGGGTTTGAGTACTCGCATTTTCGTGCTCAGCGCGTAGTAGGTGAAGCTTGAACTTCTTTCTGCTCAATCGTTTTTTGGGGATACTGGGTACTTTTTCCACGTATTTATTCTCCAAGTTGTGTTCCACCGCTCTGGTTAACTGAGCAAAGACCACTCCTGACTCTTCTAAAATGGAACCAAAGAACTGATGTTTATAGAGTGCGTACAAGCAATCGACTGTTTGATAAATATAAGACAAGTTTTCTATTGTCTTTAATATCTCTTTCACTGAGGATGAAATGAGAATAATGTGGTAGCGACAAGTCTTTAATGGACAACAATTGTCATTATGAGTAGCAACGGAGTATTTTTTAGTGAGTAGATAAGGTTTATACTCCTTAACTGATACAGAAAGGAATAATGTTTTGTCATTATAATCTCTGTAAAATTGAGTTAGAACCTGACACATTATTGCTGCCATTTCTCTCTCGGGATAACAGAATAGAACCGATATATGGAAACAAAATCTACGGTAACGTAATTTTCTATTTTTAGCAGTAACAATTTCTGTTTCCATAAAAAGCTAAAAAATAATTTTCATAATGATACAGTTCATGAAACAGCAGACTAAAAGAATTTGTTGTTATACTTGTTCAAAATATTTCAAGCACTATTTTTCTTTAATGCAACACAGACGAGCTAAACACCGGGATCCTTTTGAAATTCTGGTTAAAAAATTCGCGAACCTCAAGATTTCAGAATAGATTACCCTATGAGGAGATAACGTCATATAGCATGCCTTTCATGGGTATAAATGACGTAATTACCATAAAAGGAAATTTTCAAATATTGAGAGGAATACACTCAATCGTCTCCAAAACCACGGACTGATTCGGTTCCTTTTTATATGGACATTGGTTCTAATTCAAAAAGATTTGGGAAACTTACTGTGTCCCAGATTTCAAGAAACGGACAACTTCATACTGAACCAAACTTCCAAGTCTTTAGAAAAAAATTCTGGGACTTTGAAAAGTACCAGCAACTGCGAATTGGAGACTATGAGTTTCGAAAATTCTGCTTCCTCAAGGAGGATCTTCTCAATGGAGAACTGGAGATGAGAGAAAACCAGCCTCAATTCGACAAAAACATATGCATGGAACACGTGCTGGAACAGTGTCACAAACTGAGAGAGATTAGCATTGGACGAAACCGGAGACTCTATGTTACTTTCCTCCAATAAATCAAGGACAACCCAGTTTCAACTCATATACAAATTCGATTTTTTTTGTCGAAAGGAGAACAACGAGTTCAAACAAGTGACATATGTCAGCTACACTCTGGATGAATTCAAGGAGTTGATACAAAATTTGAAGGAATTTTCTAATGTTCAACAATGTACATTTCAATAAATGTGTAATTTTATTATGTATTTGTCTTTTTAATTTATATCTTTTGTTCATTTTTCTTTTTTTTTCAACCTGAAAATGAGTTGGAATATTGGTTCCTCCAGAAATTTTTTTCTGAGTCTAAGAAATAAATCAAAAGTACTCCACGTTAGACTTCAATACGAACTAAAAAAGCCTTCTTATACAGTTCTTGAAGCTCTAAATTGATAAACTTGACAGTGAGTCCAATTTTTCAGAACTAAAGTAGGTTATTCATAACGGATTACGACGCACTACTTTAATATGTCAATCTGATAAACAAGAAATTTCCATTTCAAAATATCGTTGGAACGGAGTTCAATGGAGTTTTTTGACAAAACTTGAACTAAAAAAGAAGAATACAAAAAATTATTGGAACATCTTCCTGACCTTCTTTCTTATGTAGAGAATTTCAAAAAGACCAGTATCACTTTAGATAAATAAAGAAAAAAATTGATGGATATTTTCACACTTTTCAACATTTTTAATTGTTACAGTAGTTTTTTTCCAATGTTTCCCAACGAAAAACGAAAAAATTGTTTCCTGGCTGCATGTAAAATTTGGGATCAAAACCTTAGTTCGGAGGAAATTGACCAAAATTTCCCCCACGGAGGACTTATTGGTTAGGGTAATTCAATTCTGGACTTTTTTCCTAGCAAGACCGAAAGTTTTCCGTTTACATGCAATTTTACATGATTCTGCTGGATTGGTTAAAGCAACTACAAACCAAGGACTGGGTTTTTGTTACATGTTACCTCAAATTCCAAGCTCATGTCTCTTGGGTCACATTACTGGTCTGTTCTTTTGTATCTTTATAAAAATTTGTCATCCACGTATTTTCAAAATGCTAGACTGTTGATCATTTTCTGAAAAATTATCCCAGGAGAAAGAATGCGTCTCGTTGTAATAGATATTGAATGCTTAGAAGGAAAAATTGTCAAAGAGCTGGGAATCTTTAAGGACGGAATTGTACTTGGATACAGTTTTCTCCCACCTAAAGACTCAAAACCGACTTTTCAAACAAAATGGAGTACAAAAAATAGGCACGGTATAAATTGGAACCATGGCAAGCTTGATTATTCTGAGCTGGCTTTTATTATACATCAACATTGCTCACCAACAAAAGTGTAATTTACTAGAGGACTTGAAAAATGCAAAATTTTATCACCCTACTTGTGTAAGGATGTGGAAAATCTTGATGATCTTGGTTGTCCGAAGGCTTCCAAACTATTAGAAAACGGTGATGCTGAATGCAATTGCAGCAACTACCCGTATCGACACAAGAAGTCTCTTCACTGTGCAGAAAAGAAAGCTTACGTTTATGGGATATGGACTTTGAGTTTTTTTTGATAATATTTAATGTTTGTATTCATGATTGTAATTTATCATTTTCATTTGTATTTTTTTTCTCTGAAATCAGTATTAGAGAATGAGTTGGTTAAAAAATATCTACAAATATTGTGTTCCCATACTTTATTATTTGTTCATAGTCTTGCTCCTAACTTTGGTACTTTTTTCAATTTTGATGCTTTTTCTCACAGATTCCTTTGACGGATCAGTTTTTTGGTTGTGTGTTATGTTTAGTTCGCTTATCTTTTTTTTTAACTTATGGCATTTTTTGTTTTTTACGTTTCTTTTCAGGTGCACAGTTCCTTTATCACTAGGGAAGAAGATAGCGTATAAATGATTGTCCACACTGATAATGGACTTCAATTAGGTAATTTTGACTTTGATGACAATAATCAAGAACGTCAATCTTGGAAATGTTTTGGAAAGACGTGTAACCGGTCTTTAGTAGTTTTTCTGTCCCAGTTTTTTGTCATACTATTGATTTTAGCTTGTTGTATTAAAAAAATTACGTTATTTGCGACTTGTGAGGAGACAACAGTTTGGATTGCCAATTTGTCGAGTACAGTTGGATATATTTTACCTTCTCCAAAATTATGAACAAATTAATTTCCACGAAAGAACGAGTTTTTATTTCATTGGTTGGACCAAGTGGATCTGGGAAATCTCATCTCATCCATGATTGGTTAGTTTTTGGAACTTTTCAACCAGAATTTGACAAAATTTAAAATATTTATCAACAATATCAATCTCGTTACGGACTAATGTCAAAAAATATAAAGAACATTGAGTTCGTTCAAGGTGTTGATTTTGAATTGCTAAAGAATTTACCTAATAATGGAACAAAGTATTTAATTATTTTTGATGAATCTTGTGAAGAAATTTCTAGTTCTAAAGAATTTGAAAAAAGGAACTGGCTTTTATTATACATCAACATTGCTCACCAACAACAGAGTAATTTACTAAAGGACTTGAAAAATGCAAAATTTTATCACCCTACTTGTGTAAGGATGTGGAAAATCTTGATGATCTTAGTTGTCCGAAGGCTTCCAAACTATTAGAAAACGGTGATGCTGAATGGAATCTTTACGGACAAATGTCAAAAATTATGAAAAACATTGAGTTCGTTCAAGGTGTTGATTTTGAGTTGATACAGAATTTACCTAATAATGGAACAAAGTATTTACTTATTTTTGATGACTCTTGTGAAGAAATTTTTAGTTCTAAACAATTTGAAAAATAGCTACTGCTGGTAGACATAAAAGTTTAAGTACAGTGTACATAAAGCACAATCTCTTTCATCAAAGCCGACTAGGAAGGGATTTTGAGCAGCAGAACACCCATATTGTTTTATTCAACTCGCACAGAGACGGCTTACAAATAAACACGCTCAGTCAACAGTTGGGATTGTGATCTCAACTAAAATACTGGTATACCAGAGCAACTTCAGCTCCCTATGGTCATTTACTTATTGACTTGACTCCAAAAATAGTCGACTCTCTAAGATACTGTACTAACAGTGGTTCAACGCCATCTTTATTTTTTCTACCTCAAAGCAGGTAACAGATTACATTTATGAACGATGAGCACACAACATTTCTCTACTCTGATGGCGTTCAAAAAATATTCCCAGAGCTTCAAAACAACTTTCCACAAATTTTGTCCCAAAGACTTCATCCTGTTTCTAAACGAGTGCACAGTAAACCTTCTAAGAGGAGAGCTAAGAGAAATTCAAAGACAAGAAGTTTTAAAGTTCAGAGAAGAAATTCATCTGCTTATTTTAAAAAGAACTGGTCTCAGTAAAAAAAGACAGATCCTGGGCTCCAAAAAAAGGTATCAGTCTTATATCAATTTTAACTCCGTCAATCATTAATCGCCTCTCTTGAAATGGATCAGTTTGTTTTGATTCCTCAACAACTTTATGATAAAAAAATTAGGTTATCATCTCAAAGATTGGACAAATATAACGAAAAACAGGATTCAGTTCCAAAAAATTTAGAAGCTGTTTATAAGAAAGTTAACGCTAAAGCAAAGTCTTCCAGCAACAAATCACTTATGAATGAAATTTTAAATTCTCATGGCATTCAGCTATCTTTTTCTGACTCCGTTTTGTTAGACGGAAAAGATACAAAAGTTGCATTTTTCAATTTTTTATACGCTCTGAAGAAGAAAAACGTTGAATGTCCCGATATTTATTACACAATTCTTTACGCAATTGGCTTAAATCCACATAAAATTATAAACGAAGATGCCAAAAGCAAAGAACGAGGAAGCTGGATCCCTTTCCAAATCTGAAAGAGCCAAGCTCCAGAGGTTGTACAGGGAAGAAAAAGCCGCATATGGTTCCGTTCAAAACCTTCAGAAAGCTAGCGGGTTGTCAAAGAAGAAGTTTACTGATTTTTTATGCAGAAAGAATTCTTACACAAAATTCTGACAAGCGATTCGACATTTCAAAAGATTACCTGCTTTTGCAAAACGTGCCAATGATATTTGGTGTCTTGATTTGGCTTTCATGGATAAATTGTCTGAATTTAATAACGGTGTGAAATTTTTATTGATATGTGTTGACGTCTTTTCTCGGTTGTTCCGCGTTCAATCAATGAAGTCAAAATATGCCTCTAATGCTGTAGCTGCCTTCAAAAAAACGTTAAGGAAGAACTCTAAACCTGATAGAGTGTGGGTTGATCAAGGTACTTGTTCAAGGTACGAGTTCGGAGGAGAATTCAAAAAATTTTGCAAGAGTAAAGACATCAAAATCTACTCTACAAGAAGTGAAACAAAAGCTGCTGTAGCAGAAAGAGCAATTAGATCTTTAAAGAACATTTTTTATCGCTACATGGAGGAAAACGGCGATAATTACGTTCACAAAATGGATAGTTTGTTAACACTATGAACACAAGAGTTAAGAGATTTATAGGTAAATACCCCAAAAACGTTTAAAATTCAGATTTTTTGTCAATTTTTTTTTACAAAAACTCTATTATTGAGTACAAAAAACCACGCTTTAAAATTGGAGACAAAGTACGAATCTTCAAGTACGATATCCCCTTTAGAAAAGGTTACAAGTCTCAATTTACAAGTGAAATTTTTCCAATTGTTAAAATTGCGACTTTAAAACCACCAACCTGTAATCTTCACGGAGATCAAGGTGACTAATTTCTAGGCAAATTTTATGAACAAGAGCTTGCAAAGTGTATCATTTAGAGATGAATTCTTATACTTTAGAGTTGGTTTCGAATGCTTCCTTTGATTGTTACCCAAATAATACATTATGTTCTTTTACAAAGTTTCTTCCGGAACAAATTAATCTCGAAGGAGAATGGGAGGTTGCAATTGCAGAACTATCTTATCTTTCCTTGAACAAAAACATCACGGAAGGGAAATTTTTCTATCTAGATGAAGCAACACCGAATACAAAACCATCAGACTATTACGCACTTGATCCAGGTCTACATCCTTGGATCTCTGATATTGTAAACGAAATGAACAAAAAAATTCAGGAACGGGAAAAGTATGAAAAAACACCAATTAGATTACACGTTAGCAAAATTACACAGCGAATTTCTTTGACTCTTCCCAATGAGAATTCTTTTTTTATATTTAGTGCTGATCGTTGTCATGTCTTTGGATGTTAAGAAGCGGTTTATGGGATGGGTGTTTTCATGAGTGGTGCTGGTCCGCATTTTCCCAAGTTCCCTGATGGCATTGTACGAATACATACCTTGATGATATATAGTGATATTGTTGAATACAACATTGTGGGTGATACGAAAGCTGCTCTTTTACGATGTATTCCTTTTATATCAAAGGTCAAGAATGGAGACATCATCTCAACTGGGCAATACATGAATTATCAAAATTTTCTAATACTACAGTTTAAAAAAATTCTGAAAAAATCATTCCGTAGCATAAAACTGGAGCTGCGAGACTCTTATGCTGAAAAAAACCTTTCAACTCTGTTGGAGTAACTAGAGCAGTCCTAATATTTAGAAAAACTTCTGAAAATCATTTTTAGAATTAGGACTGTAAAAAATGGTTGCTGATAGTGATTTACCGTATTTTCGCGGATATGCCAGACGAAGGGGTAGGGGATTTGGAACTTTAGTGCAAACAATTGGGGGGACAGCAATTCCGTTTTTGAGACGATATGTTGTCCCAGCAGCAAAAAGAGTGGGAGCTGATTTAATTGAAATGTCTGCTCCTGAAATTGGAAATGTTTTGACTGGAAAAAAAATTCAAATCTGTTGTTGCTGATGTTGGAAAGAAAACTTTACGTAAACAGCTAGGTGCAGAAAAAATAACAAAGCGTCGCATTATTCGTAGATCACCTCCAAAAATCAGTCGACGTCGTCGAACAAGAAAAGATATATTTGCTTATCTAAAATGATTTCTAGATCAACAAACCATTCTAATTTCCGATATGGACACTTTACAAACTCTTGCTTGGAGATTTTTAACAAAATTCTTGTGTTGGAACCAATTGAGTCTTCTCATGTTCAAGAAGTTTATCCTAGTACTTCATTGGATGAAGGCAGCATTGAATTTGAATTTGAAACAGATAGAAGCATCTATCTTGATATGAGAGATATCCACCTTCAAATCAAAGCTGGACTACAAAAGGTAAGATTGTTTGAAGACTTTAAGAAAAAAGATGAGCATGGAAAACCAGATATGGGTATGTCTTTCACATATGACGATTTACATTAACTAACTCATGTCAACAATATATTACACTCACTCTTCTCCAACTGTGAAGTGTATCTGAACAATCAACAAGTGTACAACTCGAATGCTCTCGATGGACACAGGGCTTTAATTTCCAATGAATTTAATGCTTCAACAAAAAATAATGAAGGTACTTTGGCTTGTCATGGATACGAATTTGACAAAAAAAACCTAGTGAGAAGAGCCCGTTTATAGACCGAGAGGAAGAACTTCTGCTGAAAAATGGAAGCACCTACTACGGTAAATTAGCTATTGATTTATTCCAATGTGAAAAGTTACTGCTTCCAAATACAAAAGTTAGACTGAAATTGATTCGTGCCAGACCTAATTTTTACATGATTTCCGACAATCCTCAAGTTTTCCTAACGGTTCTTGACCGTTCCTTATTTACGCGACGCGTGATTGTTAACAAAGTGTATCACCAGATTATTAAATATCAATTAACTAATCATCCCACCTGTTAAAACTTTATGGAAACAATTGCACGTACATTTATTTATCCCTCAGGACAGAACTAGTTTATTCAGGAAAACGTTTTTAAAAATTCTCCAATCAGAAGAGTAGCCATTGCGATGAACACCAATTGGGCATTCACAGGACATTTTCAAAAAAATCGTTTCTATTATCAGAAATTTGGTTTGCGAGAACTTAGAATTGTTCGCGGAGGAAGAGCCATAGTATCACTTGATACAACTAACGACTGTAGAGCATACGTAACAAAAATGAAAGCAATGAATTTTAACGAGGAAATTCCTGCGTTACCGAATCATCAATTTCAGAACCACTACATACTGGCATTCGATCTCACTTCATTTAAAGATGCTGGAGAAAATATTCATTATCCTGAACTCAGCGGTGAAAATATTCGATTGGAAATTTTTTTTCAATCGTTCGCTATGAAACGTGACAGAAATAATTGTTCTGGGAGAAAGGAAGTCTACTGTTAAAATTGATCAGTTTGGGACTGTTGCTAAAAATGTCTGAGATTTCGCTTTTGTTTACGATTATATACACTTTGTTGGAACATTTGTAGGTTTAACCTCTTTATCTAGCTGTCCTTCTCTACATCAGAATCACTAACTAATGGATGTCAACTCTGGTAGATTAATTCAAATATATATATTTATATTTTTTTTGCTAATTTTCCTTGGACTTTTCATAATTATTGTTTTGATTTATCCCAGCAGCCAGGAAGAAACGGTCGACAGAATCACAAAATCCGAAGATTGTTGCTTCTCGGTGCTTGTGAGATAAAGAAAAGAAAACTTATTTGTCATGGATAACACCTCACTTCGTGATATTATTGAACGCATTCCAGAGCACAAATTCCGGTATATTGGATCCTTTCCAGCAAATTTTGTTCCAAATTTACCCAAACTCAGTTTTGCAATCATCAACACTTCCCCAAGCACGGAAGTTGGTGAAAATTGGATAATGATTGGTCGCCTTAATAGGAACTATTACTATGAGGATTCTGTAGCACGATCAGTCACACATTACAAATTTCTGAATAAAAAGTATCAGAAAATGATACAAAGACCACTCCAGAAAATGCATAACTTGTGTGGGTTCTACACTATTTATGCTGCATTTCATCTATTTAAATCTTTACAAACAAACTTGAACAATGTTAATGATGCGCATGTACTAAATTTTATCAGTAATCATGTTTAAATTTGATTACTGGGTTATACACTAAGCTGGTGGCTAATAAAGTCGACATTAGTTTTTAACATTTGTAACTTTTACTCAGTTAGCTACGCAATTCTTTCACTTTTGTCGACTTTACTAATTCACTCAGCTAAATCTACCTCGGTTTTCACTTATTTTGATAATAATTTATAGCCATTTAATGTAAATATTCGAGTGATTTTGTAGTTTGATATGCATAATTTATACTGTGTCTGTTATTTATAACTTTTCCAATTCAATTTTTTTTTTAAAAAAACGGTCATTTTTAACCAATCAGAAGAGAGTATTTTTTTATAAATTATTGAAAAAAACTATAATTTGCTCAAAAATAACATACTTTTATTATTAATGGAGCGGATCCTAATTATCTAATCCAGTAAGCTAAGCGCGGATCATTACTAGCCTAATTATTGAGCCCGAGCAGCTAATATGACGTAATTTTAAACCAAAAACAGAAAAATTTTGCAAAAAATTCTGCAAAAACTGCCAAAATTTTGCAAAAAATACCCTAGATCCTATTTTCAATCTTAATACATGTCAACGGCTATATCTAATTTTAATACATGTCGGCGGCTATAACTGATCATAATACATGTCGGCGGCTATAACTAATCTTAATACATGTCGGCGGCTCTAACTAATTTTAAAACATGTTGGCGGCTACAACTAATCTTAATACATGTCGACGGCTATAACTAATCTTTATACATGGAACCTAATACATGTAGGCGCCCCTATATTCTATACCCAATCTTAATACATTAGGGAAGACCCTAATCGGTCAAAGCCACTATAGCCAATCTTAATACATGGGGTCTTCAACCCCCCTCCCCCATCGCCGGGAGGGTGGCTCACCCTATTACTACTAACGGTCGGTATTAAATTTATATGCGGTTTCAAAAAGAACAACAAATAGACAGCAAACAAAATATCAATAACATTTCGCCAGAAAGGCTGTTTAAGCCGAACAGCCATTATTTGGCCCTAAAAATCTGCTCAAAATCTGTTCTTTCATTGAACAGCGATGATGGATGGTGTCGACAAAAAAGCAACAAGGGCAAAATTAAATAATATTTGTTTTTCTTAAACAACAATTTTTTTAGACATGAAAGCCATTTTTTACAGAATAAAAAACTTAAATAGGTTCATTTTTTACCAAGAGGAACTTCATTAGGGCTGCAACTATCCGAATTATGTCTTACCTCCATAAAAAACCGTCAGTATTACAAAAACCCAAAAATTTATACTTATTTTTGCGAAAAACCATCGCAGAAGCTAGTAAAGTCATAACGAATTCGCTAAAAACATAAAATTTTGTAAAACCAGTCCCTTTTGACACTTTTTCTTGACAATAAAATTGTCATTTTCGGCCTGTAATTAATGAGATTGGTAACAAAACAGAAAATATAAGAAGCAAAATTGCGAAGTAGAAAAGTTTTTTTTTTCAAATTTTGGAAAACATTTGTATTCAAAGTCATGAAAGCCATCAGCCATCTACTAATATCAGAATATCGGCCCTTCTATTTTTACTTGTAACATCAATGAATTCTGGTCATTGTATAGTAAATTTCATGCGACTAAAAGACAAAGTAAAATAGACAGTTAAAGACGGAGTTAAAAAATTCAATTACTTTCCTCGAGAAAGTATTGTCTAAGCCGTTAAAACCGGAGTCTATATCCTTAAAGATTTTAATAATATCAATTGTGCCTTATTATGAAAGCCAGTAATGTGGTCTATGAATGGTCAATGACGTGATAATGTGACAAAACTAAAAAACGTGGAAAGTTCGCAAATACCTTAAAATAAAAAAAAAGTGAAATCTAGCAGTGTCAAAGCCAGAAAACCATAACTTAAGGTGTAAAACCTCAAAGGAGATTGAAATTTAACTCAGTAGAAAGAAGAAGCCTTCTTTAATTGCTAACACTAAGCTACAAATGGACCAAAATAAGAATAAAATGGAGGCAAAGTTCATTCAGCCATTTTTTATTTAAAAATCAAATGCTTTTAAAAGTCAGAACGACCATAAGCTTTTAATTCAAAAACTAGATTCAATAATTTGGAGCTAATTAGGAAGCGAATTGGATCTATCACTATACAGCTTTGGTTAGATATGTTCTGTTATTTAATTAATGAATAAAAAAGATCGGAATTTTTTATAAAAAATTCTTTTTGGGTTATAACAGTCTAAGATTCGTCCAAAACTGGCTCTGCTAGTGTTGTTTGTACATCAAGAACACTTAATCTTTCAAATGTTATAGATATAGATATTTTGTTAGTCAAAAAATTAAAAATAGGTGCTGCGTTTTTGATAATCAGCGGGTGAAGTTAGCGAAAAACGGCAAAGTTTTAATTACGCAGCACTCGCAACGGAATTTGCAGTCGAAGTAGCCCTTTTTGAGTCTACAAACTTTGTGTTAGCGGTGTTTGTATGTGCACTTCCTGCGATTTCAATCAAAGTGAACTAAAGATGAAAAAGTGTGAACTTTGAAATATTTAGACAGAATTTTGACGAAAAAATTATTTAAAAGTAGCCGACAAATATTTTTGTCTTTAAAAAGGAAATCAACAACACTTTCTTATAAAAAATTAACAAATTTTAGCAAAATAAGCAAAATTTTAGTCAAAAATTCCGGAAAACGTGATTAAAATCAACGGATTTCACTATTTTCTCAAAAGTTTAAACCTCGATAACTCCCTATAAAAAACGAAAATAAAAAAATCTTTTTATATCCATATTCTACGCTGGACAAGTTTTCCAATGAAACCAGTCTCAACTCTTTACGGTGAATATATTGATCGGCTGAAATTTTCTGAACAAAAAAACCCATTTGAGTATATAGTTACTTCCCTCCTCAAGAGGGGTCGGAACAAAAATACTACCCTTTCAATTCACTAATTATTTCTCAATTTAATTGTTTTCTGATTTAAAAAACATTGTCGAAGAGGAGTATTGGTATTCCATAAATTTTGACAAGCTCATCAATTTTTAAAGTTCAAATAGTTTGATTTTATTGAGGCGCTGCTTTTATGCAATTTGAAGAGCACTATCGGCGGACTATATTCTTCGATAATTTTGTTGGAGAATATATAAAACAGGCAGCGCTGCTTGTGAAAAGAAAGTATTTCGGCGAATCGAAGTCCTCTTTCGGGGCTCTAAAACAGCACTTACGACCTTGAGGATTTTACTTCTACGTATTTGTAAGTATTTTTCTAATTAGATAAACTTTTTTTGTTTCCGTAGATCTTTTTAATATAAGTCTTCAAATACCAGTTTGTGTACTTTTCTTCTTCTTTACTTTTGTAATAATTGTCTTTATCTTAATTTTTAAAAAGAATAAATTAAATTGCACAAAAGTTGCCTGATTATAATTTTAAAATGCGCATTTTCTTTAAACAAAAATCTTGACTATTATTTTGCCAATTATGCATTTTAATTTCTGGAGGGATAAGTTTTAGTTATACTTTTTCTTGTGATCAAAATTGACAAATATAGTTAAATTCCCATTTCGTGTCATTTCTAGAATTCTTTCGGCCATATGTTTATATCAAGTTGTGTTTAAACAAATTGAAATTTTGAGCTTTTGGAACGATATATACACGTAAATACAAAACAAACGCAAACAAAATCATTTTGATTAGGATCCTTCCGAGGTAAATATGTGAGTACTGAGAATTTTGATCTAATTAATTGGAGTAAATTTCGTAACCCGTTTGAGATCTTTCAAAAAGTTTTACATTTTTGTGATTTTGCACGCTAGGGCTGACGAAATTTGTTTGAAACTGGCGGATGTGTTATCAACAAAACTTGAAAAATACAATAGAAGTTTTTAGGACGTCATCACCACAAATGGCTTCTGTTTTTCGGTAATATGCCATGCCTTTTTACTTTTAGGTTCAAATTTTTAGTTTTACATTTGTTAAGAAAATGTGACTTTGAACAATCAATTGTAGTTTTTGCATTTTCTGGTTTCTTTTTTATTTTTCTGCCAACTAGCAAAAGACTATAGATGATTTTTTGCCCGCCAAAATTTTTTTCCTGTTGCGCTTGTGATTAAATAAACTTTTTTTCTTTGCGTGAACACGAAAAATAATAACAATTTCAAAAGTTTTCATTATTTTTCTGTGTTACGGGAAAAATGTTCTCTAAAACACCTTATTGTTTCTAATGGGTTATTTCAGGTTGTAAATTCATAGTTTGGCTGCTCAAAATACAAAATTCAAAAACTGGCAGCTCAAAATACAAAGCCAAAAATTTTTGAAATAAAATTTTGTCAAGTTTGCTGAATGCTATCAAACAAAAAAGAGTGAAAAGTGAGGTTTTTGTTCTTTTGTCTGTTTAATCTGGAGAGTCAGAAGGAGCAACTACATTAATGCGACTGTAATTGTAAGCAGGATATGTTCATTTAGCCAGTAAATTTTATAGACAGTACCAGCATTTTAAAATCTGTTATTTACAACTAGAGAAAAATTTTTAAAGTTTGAAATATTATTTGTTTGAACATTTTTTTGGCTTAAGCAGTTATTTGTTGGAACACTTTTTGAAAAACAGAAATTTGGCATCATATTTCTGTTTTTCAAAATAGAAAAACACTGTCTTTCATATAGAGAGCATATATTCCAACACAAAATAATTTTCAATGGTGCGCGTTCTCAGTTGTCGTGAATAATACTAGAGTTTTGCAGCGTAAGAATATTGGCATAATTAGACCTTGATGAAAACTGTTCATTAAAAAATCTTGAAGTACCTTTTCAGAAATTTAAAATTTGATGGGAAACAATGCACCTGAATTATTTTAACAACTGACACATTGAGATAATCTTACGATTTATGAATTTAAAGGAATGTCTCTTTAAGGGGTAGATTTTGGGTTGTAAAATATTCAATTTGAGTGTAAATTTTCAATTTCTTAAGTGACTGGTCAAACAAAATATATGTTTCTCGAGAAATTTTTGTCAAATTGAAACAAAATTAAATTTTAAACTTAAACTAAATCAGGAAAGACCTTATATGTTTTGTTGCAGCTTTAAAGAAAAACTCAGGTTAATTAGAGGTTTTGATAAAACTAACCTTTATCTCCGCGGGAAGTAATTTTTTTAAGCAGTAAATTCAGTTGAAATTAAGCTGTTTGTCGGATTCTTTATTCTCTGAAATAACTAATCTTAATACATGTCGGCGGCTCTAACTAATTTTAAAACATGTTGGCGGCTACAACTAATCTTAATACATGTCGACGGCTATAACTAATCTTTATACATGGAACCTAATACATGTAGGCGCCCCTATATTCTATACCCAATCTTAATACATTAGGGAAGACCCTAATCGGTCAAAGCCACTATAGCCAATCTTAATACATGGGGTCTTCAACCCCCCTCCCCCATCGCCGGGAGGGTGGCTCACCCTATTACTACTAACGGTCGGTATTAAATTTATATGCGGTTTCAAAAAGAACAACAAATAGACAGCAAACAAAATATCAATAACATTTCGCCAGAAAGGCTGTTTAAGCCGAACAGCCATTATTTGGCCCTAAAAATCTGCTCAAAATCTGTTCTTTCATTGAACAGCGATGATGGATGGTGTCGACAAAAAAGCAACAAGGGCAAAATTAAATAATATTTGTTTTTCTTAAACAACAATTTTTTTAGACATGAAAGCCATTTTTTACAGAATAAAAAACTTAAATAGGTTCATTTTTTACCAAGAGGAACTTCATTAGGGCTGCAACTATCCGAATTATGTCTTACCTCCATAAAAAACCGTCAGTATTACAAAAACCCAAAAATTTATACTTATTTTTGCGAAAAACCATCGCAGAAGCTAGTAAAGTCATAACGAATTCGCTAAAAACATAAAATTTTGTAAAACCAGTCCCTTTTGACACTTTTTCTTGACAATAAAATTCTCATTTTCGGCCTGTAATTAATGAGATTGGTAACAAAACAGAAAATATAAGAAGCAAAATTGCGAAGTAGAAAAGTTTTTTTTTTCAAATTTTGGAAAACATTTGTATTCAAAGTCATGAAAGCCATCAGCCATCTACTAATATCAGAATATCGGCCCTTCTATTTTTACTTGTAACATCAATGAATTCTGGTCATTGTATAGTAAATTTCATGCGACTAAAAGACAAAGTAAAATAGACAGTTAAAGACGGAGTTAAAAAATTCAATTACTTTCCTCGAGAAAGTATTGTCTAAGCCGTTAAAACCGGAGTCTATATCCTTAAAGATTTTAATAATATCAATTGTGCCTTATTATGAAAGCCAGTAATGTGGTCTATGAATGGTCAATGACGTGATAATGTGACAAAACTAAAAAACGTGGAAAGTTCGCAAATACCTTAAAATAAAAAAAAAGTGAAATCTAGCAGTGTCAAAGCCAGAAAACCATAACTTAAGGTGTAAAACCTCAAAAGAGATTGAAATTTAACTCAGTAGAAAGAAGAAGCCTTCTTTAATTGCTAACACTAAGCTACAAATGGACCAAAATAAGAATAAAATGGAGGCAAAGTTCATTCAGCCATTTTTTATTTAAAAATCAAATGCTTTTAAAAGTCAGAACGACCATAAGCTTTTAATTCAAAAACTAGATTCAATAATTTGGAGCTAATTAGGAAGCGAATTGGATCTATCACTATACAGCTTTGGTTAGATATGTTCTGTTATTTAATTAATGAATAAAAAAGATCGGAATTTTTTATAAAAAATTCTTTTTGGGTTATAACAGTCTAAGATTCGTCCAAAACTGGCTCTGCTAGTGTTGTTTGTACATCAAGAACACTTAATCTTTCAAATGTTATAGATATAGATATTTTGTTAGTCAAAAAATTAAAAATAGGTGCTGCGTTTTTGATAATCAGCGGGTGAAGTTAGCGAAAAACGGCAAAGTTTTAATTACGCAGCACTCGCAACGGAATTTGCAGTCGAAGTAGCCCTTTTTGAGTCTACAAACTTTGTGTTAGCGGTGTTTGTATGTGCACTTCCTGCGATTTCAATCAAAGTGAACTAAAGATGAAAAAGTGTGAACTTTGAAATATTTAGACAGAATTTTGACGAAAAAATTATTTAAAAGTAGCCGACAAATATTTTTGTCTTTAAAAAGGAAATCAACAACACTTTCTTATAAAAAATTAACAAATTTTAGCAAAATAAGCAAAATTTTAGTCAAAAATTCCGGAAAACGTGATTAAAATCAACGGATTTCACTATTTTCTCAAAAGTTTAAACCTCGATAACTCCCTATAAAAAACGAAAATAAAAAAATCTTTTTATATCCATATTCTACGCTGGACAAGTTTTCCAATGAAACCAGTCTCAACTCTTTACGGTGAATATATTGATCGGCTGAAATTTTCTGAACAAAAAAACCCATTTGAGTATATAGTTACTTCCCTCCTCAAGAGGGGTCGGAACAAAAATACTACCCTTTCAATTCACTAATTATTTCTCAATTTAATTGTTTTCTGATTTAAAAAACATTGTCGAAGAGGAGTATTGGTATTCCATAAATTTTGACGAGCTCATCAATTTTTAAAGTTCAAATAGTTTGATTTTATTGAGGCGCTGCTTTTATGCAATTTGAAGAGCACTATCGGCGGACTATATTCTTCGATAATTTTGTTGGAGAATATATAAAACAGGCAGCGCTGCTTGTGAAAAGAAAGTATTTCGGCGAATCGAAGTCCTCTTTCGGGGCTCTAAAACAGCACTTACGACCTTGAGGATTTTACTTCTACGTATTTGTAAGTATTTTTCTAATTAGATAAACTTTTTTTGTTTCCGTAGATCTTTTTAATATAAGTCTTCAAATACCAGTTTGTGTACTTTTCTTCTTCTTTACTTTTGTAATAATTGTCTTTATCTTAATTTTTAAAAAGAATAAATTAAATTGCACAAAAGTTGCCTGATTATAATTTTAAAATGCGCATTTTCTTTAAACAAAAATCTTGACTATTATTTTGCCAATTATGCATTTTAATTTCTGGAGGGATAAGTTTTAGTTATACTTTTTCTTGTGATCAAAATTGACAAATATAGTTAAATTCCCATTTCGTGTCATTTCTAGAATTCTTTCGGCCATATGTTTATATCAAGTTGTGTTTAAACAAATTGAAATTTTGAGCTTTTGGAACGATATATACACGTAAATACAAAACAAACGCAAACAAAATCATTTTGATTAGGATCCTTCCGAGGTAAATATGTGAGTACTGAGAATTTTGATCTAATTAATTGGAGTAAATTTCGTAACCCGTTTGAGATCTTTCAAAAAGTTTTACATTTTTGTGATTTTGCACGCTAGGGCTGACGAAATTTGTTTGAAACTGGCGGATGTGTTATCAACAAAACTTGAAAAATACAATAGAAGTTTTTAGGACGTCATCACCACAAATGGCTTCTGTTTTTCGGTAATATGCCATGCCTTTTTACTTTTAGGTTCAAATTTTTAGTTTTACATTTGTTAAGAAAATGTGACTTTGAACAATCAATTGTAGTTTTTGCATTTTCTGGTTTCTTTTTTATTTTTCTGCCAACTAGCAAAAGACTATAGATGATTTTTTGCCCGCCAAAATTTTTTTCCTGTTGCGCTTGTGATTAAATAAACTTTTTTTCTTTGCGTGAACACGAAAAATAATAACAATTTCAAAAGTTTTCATTATTTTTCTGTGTTACGGGAAAAATGTTCTCTAAAACACCTTATTGTTTCTAATGGGTTATTTCAGGTTGTAAATTCATAGTTTGGCTGCTCAAAATACAAAATTCAAAAACTGGCAGCTCAAAATACAAAGCCAAAAATTTTTGAAATAAAATTTTGTCAAGTTTGCTGAATGCTATCAAACAAAAAAGAGTGAAAAGTGAGGTTTTTGTTCTTTTGTCTGTTTAATCTGGAGAGTCAGAAGGAGCAACTACATTAATGCGACTGTAATTGTAAGCAGGATATGTTCATTTAGCCAGTAAATTTTATAGACAGTACCAGCATTTTAAAATCTGTTATTTACAACTAGAGAAAAATTTTTAAAGTTTGAAATATTATTTGTTTGAACATTTTTTTGGCTTAAGCAGTTATTTGTTGGAACACTTTTTGAAAAACAGAAATTTGGCATCATATTTCTGTTTTTCAAAATAGAAAAACACTGTCTTTCATATAGAGAGCATATATTCCAACACAAAGTAATTTTCAATGGTGCGCGTTCTCAGTTGTCGTGAATAATACTAGAGTTTTGCAGCGTAAGAATATTGGCATAATTAGACCTTGATGAAAACTGTTCATTAAAAAATCTTGAAGTACCTTTTCAGAAATTTAAAATTTGATGGGAAACAATGCACCTGAATTATTTTAACAACTGACACATTGAGATAATCTTACGATTTATGAATTTAAAGGAATGTCTCTTTAAGGGGTAGATTTTGGGTTGTAAAATATTCAATTTGAGTGTAAATTTTCAATTTCTTAAGTGACTGGTCAAACAAAATATATGTTTCTCGAGAAATTTTTGTCAAATTGAAACAAAATTAAATTTTAAACTTAAACTAAATCAGGAAAGACCTTATATGTTTTGTTGCAGCTTTAAAGAAAAACTCAGGTTAATTAGAGGTTTTGATAAAACTAACCTTTATCTCCGCGGGAAGTAATTTTTTTAAGCAGTAAATTCAGTTGAAATTAAGCTGTTTGTCGGATTCTTTATTCTCTGAAAGCTAAATTCAACTTTTCAAAAAAATAGTATTTGTTGAACAATATGAAACTCAAGGCATGAAAACTTTGCTCGTTTGAAAGGTTCGAACAGTTTTTCAGGGCATCCCGGGGAACAATTCTCAGATTTTTTAGCAAAACTTTCGGGCAGATTGTTTGAAGTTCTTTTTCAGGTATATCGTAAAACTAAATGACATATTTATATAATTTTGACAAATTTTTGTAGAACCATCATTTTTAAAATGCCTCCCTACCTTCTTTATCTCTCTCTCTCTCTCTCTATCTCTCTCTCTCTCTCTCTCTCTCTTGCTTTTTCTCTCGAATCTAGAAGATAAACTTGAAGCTATTTTGTTCGTAATTCCATTGGCATGAACCGCTTTTCTCCAACGGCCAGATTAAATTTTAATAATTAACTCAAATGATCGTTCAAATTATTAAAAAGAGCCCGCTTTTTCGAAAACTCAAAAAAATTTAGTTGGAAAGTTAGAAGTTCTTTGTTTTTTTTTACTGAAATCTACTCAAACTATTAAGAAAAAAAGGAAAAAGTTTTTTTGAATTTTATCGACAACAAAACTATATTCGATTATAATTTGTTGCGACATTTTTTAATACTTTTTTATTGCCTAGCTCGTGTTGTTGTTTATGCACTTTTTGCGCCTGAATTTTAATCAATTGAATGCAATATGGAAAACATTTGACCATGTTGCACTAAGTTCCTGTGGTTAGTTGTTGAACATAAAGAAAGGTAAGAATCAAAACTTGACAATAGTGCACACCACTTTGTGTGTTAAAAAAAATGCCAATTCACAATCATAGGTAATTCGTTTTTCAGCTGCATCTTGAAAAAAGTGTGCTCAAAAAGGTATTAAACATAGTCAGCGGAAATTGTAGCATTAATTTAATGACGCATGTAAAAAAAATGAAAACTACAGTTCTTTGTCCGGCTCATGAAAAACAACTCATGACTTATCGGATGCAAATGGGGTAAATGGTATCGAAGTCTTTGTAAAGGATATATTGTCACAAAGTTTCAAAAAAATAAAAGGCACCTAGTATAGCGACGTTTCAAAAAAAATTTAAACTGCTCTTAATTTATCGCCTTCACGTAGTTCTCAAAGCATAACTTTGAAATATTTTTTATAAAAAGGTCAAAATCTTTAATGGCTGAGAATTTGACAAAGAATTGTTTCTTCATTTTTTCGCAAATTTGAAATGGTCTGCGAAAATGGAAGGCCGAATGGTGTTATTAGTGAGAATTTTTGAAATGACTCGTGATATATATCTACACACATCAGTTCATCGGAGAGTCACAAAATTAAAAGGGTAAAAAGAATTCAACCAATTTTTTTTTTCAGAAAACTGACTATGTCATACAAATTGTATTATGATTTTTTGTACTGCTAGTCAAAAATCACATTGCTCATCAAGTTTTAAAAAAAAATTTCTGCTTCTTTTGAAGGCTGTTTTTGCGTGTTTCCGAAGTGGAGAAAGTCTATAAAGGAATTTTATTTTATGAAGTGTTGAAATTTAATTTTATTGTCAGTTCTGTAAAGTATGAAGGGGAAAAGACATAAAGGGATAACTTTTGATTTTCTCTAGACAAATTGGAGCCTTGTCTTGTCTAAAAAAATTGCATTGTGAAAATACTGTTGTGATGTTTTGCGTGAAGGAGCTTAGCAGGTTCTCAAAAATTGAAAGAGACAAGAAATTTTCCTTGAGGAAAATGAAACTCGTTAAAACTTTCGAATTTTCTCTAAATTTTGTACTCTTATCTCTTTTTCAATTGAATCTGATTCCAAAAGCACATTTTGATGATACAATGACCAGTTTGGCAGTTCATAGCGTCAAAAAACGATATCATAAATTATAACACAAATTATAAAATACCTCATAACATAACAATTCTTATGTGACTACCAGGATATCATGTCTGATCTTCAATGGCATCTGCGGTTCCATATTATTTATATATTACCCTGTATGATTTACTGATATGATATATCTCCAAGAATGACCACTTGGATTTTTATATCAACCTCGTTAGCCTGGACCTGTAGGATAGTAGTTCTTCCAAAGATGTCAATGGTATATGTTTTACGTGGTGCATATAGCACCATTAAGGGAGCTCTGGACAAATTATATCACCAACGGATCAGGTGAGGATGTAGAAAAGTTCTTCATAAAAAACTTGTTGGATAAATCAGTGGATTTTTCGTAGTTTTCATTGCACGAAAAGAAAAAATAGATTTATTGGGAATCACCTATGGATATTTATTTGCTATTTTTATAGTTTAGGCACCCATGACAGTTCACTTGTTTTAAATTTACCTCCAAAATCGTTTGAAATCAATGCTTTTTTTTGAGTTATAAAATATCAGCACATTAATCATTTGCAGAGGAATAATTTTGATGATGTTTCAATTATATGTTCAATTTTCAAAAAACTGACTGGGTTACACAAATTATTTTATGATTATTTGTGCTGCTATTCAAAAATCACATTGCTCATCAAAACTTTAAAAAAAATTTTCTGTTGTTTATGAAAGCTGTTTTTGCGTTTTTCCGAAGTGAGGAAAGTCTAAAAAGGAATTTTATGCAGTGATGAAATTTAATTTTATTGTCAGTTCTGTTAAATATGAAGGGGAATAGACATAAAGAGATACCTTTTGATTTTGTCTAGACAAATTGAAGCACTGTTGTGCGCAAAGAATTGCATTGTGAAATTGGTGTTGAGATATTTTGCGTGAAAGAGCTTAGCAGATTCTCAAAAAAATTAAAGAAACGGGAACTTTTCTTTCACAAAATTGAAACTCTAAAGCTTTCAAAATTTCTCTCAACCTGGTACTCTAATTTCTTTTTTCAACTGAAATTGATTCCAAAACAGTTTTTTTGACCTGTTCTTTGTATTAAAACAGGATTTTTTAAATTTACATTGCGCAAAATATAACAAAATTCTTGTGATTACAAAGATATATGAAATCTTCAATAGCATCTGCGGTTCCATATTATTTATATATTACCATGTATGACTAGTAAAAATCATATATGTCACGGTATGATCACTACGATTTTTGCATCACCCTCGTCAGTCTGGACCTGTAGGATAGTAGTTCTTCCAAAAATGTCAGCGGTATATGTTTTACGTGGTGCTTTATAGCAGCATTAAGGGAGCGCTGGAAAAATTATATAACCACCGAATCAGGTGAGTATGTAGAAAAAAAAAGTTTATAGAATTTGTTTGTTAAATCAAAGGATTGTTCGTAGTTTTTATTGCAAGAAAAGAAAATTTAGATGTAGTGAGAATCGCCTGTAGATATTTGTTTGCTGTTTTTTTAGTTTGCTTTTAAGCTAAGACAAATGGCTTCCAACAAAAAATACTGAAATGTTCAAAAAGAGTAGTGGTAAGTTTTATTATCTTAAAATGAGAATCTTGTAAGAGAACTCGAATTCAAACTCGAACAATCTTGCAAGAAATAACAACATCCGGTAGGAACTCCGCTAGATATTTTTAAAGATATTAAACCAAATTCACTTTTCAAATTAATTAATGCAGAATAAACATCAATACTGGACTGCATTTTAACATAATTTCGCGAGGGAGGAATTAAAAGTAAATGCATCAAAGCTGTCTCAAACTAGAACTCAAATCTAACCGTAGAACCAACTTTTCCGAATAGAGTTGCCCATTTTTGATCGCCTAAAACACTATGGTACCAAAAAGCTACGTACACCTTAAGATTTACAAACATTGAAAAAACCAACATTATGGGTTCAAATTTAATCTCTAATAACGCCTCATTGCACCTAGCAGACGATTTGTATAAATTTCATGCAAGTTTCGCATGACATCTGCGTCATTTTTCGTTTTAAATGTCCGACACTCTTTCTAAATGCCACAAAATTGTCTGTTTTCATAATTGCTGATTCAAAATCTTCCATAAATTTTCAATAGAGTCAACTCTGAACTGTACGCCCGCCATTCTAATAGCTTCTACTCCTTTTCTTGGAATAATTATCGACCATCGTTGATTTATGCACAGGAGCATTATTTTGATGAAAAATAAGGTCCTCAAAATGCACTTCTTCTTCGTAATTAATCAAAATTTCTAAATAACCGACAGTATTTCGCTTGTTTGTTCACCTAATAAGCATTTTCCGTACATCTGGTCGTATTGCACCCTAAAACATAAGAGATCGCTTGTCCGTACTCAATTCTTTCTAGAACTCTGTTACCATTTCTTCAAACGAATCCAAAAGTTACGTCACTTCAGATGAACACTCTAATTTCATCAGTCAAAACAACATTCTACCAGAAAGTGAAAGGCTTCTTCACTATATTGATACGCCATTTTGAACAAAACCACTTGCTTTTTTCTTCAAGCTGACTTTTTTTGCAGCATTTCTCAAAAAAAAAACAATGTTTTGGAGATGTCTAACTGTGGTTCTGGTAATACGCTCCAATGAGGTTTTGGGATCTGTTAAAACATCGTTAGCTAATTGGTTTTTTTTGCGTTTTTTCTTGACATTTTAGGGGTCTCACGTCCAATTTTTTGGCCTAAAAACCGTTATTTTTCAGGTAACGTTTGCATGCATACTGTGCATTGGATCTTGATTTCAAAGGGGGTTGAAAGAATAAGGCGGTTTTATAATCTTTTCTGATCTTTTTTGATCTATCTTTATTAAAATGCGAATGAAATTTTCTTTAAATTTCTCAATTTTACTTCTTTTACGTCTTGGCACAAATCATGATTATGAAGCACGAATCATGCTTTAAAAGCAGAAATCATTTTCTACGTAATTTTTAGTATCATTGTGTATGTTCAAAGATCAAAAACTAACTTCTCAAAATTTAGTTACCACATTCCGAATTTCCCAATGTGTTCCAAGACTGACGATTAGCAATAAAGTAATAAGAAAATGATGATATAAAGATTTCAAAAACGTCAATTTAATCAATGGTTAAATTAACACGCATAAATAGGGTTAATATTTCTCCAGGGTATATCGAGTGTTTGAGCGACAATAACTTTCTTACGTCAGCTTTTGAAAGATTTTAGTCTTGACAGTGTTCAATTTATCCAAGAGAGGCTTATGAAATGGTTTGATGAGAATGATGAGAAGAATTGAGTTCACAAATCCGAAACTCATCTTGAAGAGTCTGAGAATGGCTTCAATTGTGTAATTACGACTTTCGATTTGACGAAGACGTTTTCCTGGATCGCTGTCAATGTCATCAACCTAAAATTGAGACTGTTTTTAGGAAGTCCTGATATTTTCACGCACTTTATCTATTCCTAATCACAATACATGCGTACTTCTCACTAAATTTGATGAAAATAAACTGTAACTAATCCTAATACATAGGTACATCTTTTTACTCCCCCTTCTTCCTGTATCCTATTATTCCTGCCGTAAATTGAACCGTAAATGACTTTAATAATTGTCCAATAAACGCACAACTAACAATAACAAAAAGTCTAATGCGGCCTTATAAAGCAAAAAGGTTCTAACACCACTGCAAATTGGACTAGCTGCCGAAATGTGGGCAGATTTTGAGTCAATTTATCCTGGTGGGTTTGAATTTAGAAAATGTGAACTTTATTTGCTATTTCTGCAAATAGAGACCATGTTTTGAAATGGCAAAATTTTCATATTCAATTTGGCATTTCAAATTCCAAAGAATTCCGATTGCTTCATTCTAAACAATTCCGCCTACCAATTATTAGAAAACTACAGAATTAGTTCAAAAGTATAATTTGGATTTTTAGCGACCCCTTGGATAATAAAAGAACAAACTCAGCTGAATTTTGGATTTTAATTAGGCTTCCTTCTGACAATTAAATTTGAAATAAACTCTATATTTTTGCAATTGACCTAGCTAGCAGTTATCGCTTCTAAATTTTTAAAGGATAAAACAGTTTTAGCAGCATATCGACTTTCTTCGCTGAAAAAGTATAAAAATTGTTTTCAAGACAAATGGTTAGCATGATGCATTTCGGTATTTTTCCTCGATAATTTTAGGTATAAATTTTTTCTAGTTCTCAATGGAGATACAACTGTATTAGGAATCAAAAACTGATGATTCTCAATTTTCCTTGTCTTTCGTATTTGCTAATTAGGCAATTTTTTACGAAAGAAATCAGATGTAAACTTAATGAACCGTGAAAAAATTGCATATTCAGATATATTTTGGAACTTATAATAATTATCAAAGCAAATAAATCAAGTGCAATAGTTCTGGAAACTTAATGGCTCATTTTTAAGTCGTATTTTATCTCAGTTTCAATACGATACCTTTTTTCCAAGTCTTTTTTCAATGCCCTTTAATTATATCTAAAAAATTGCTTTCAACTGAGTTTTCCAGCCAAAAATTTTAAGCATTAATTGATAAATTTTGTTCTTCCATAAATTTAATACTGGTTTACTTTTTGTGGCAGATCAGTTGTTTCTTGTAAAGTTTCGATTGAAAACGTTCAATATAACCTTGTAGGAATTCATTGTGTCAAGATAAACTTTGATTGCTGTTTTTTGCCTGCCTGATTTATAAAAAGTCCACACACTCTACGCAAATTTTGAGAAAAAAAAACAATGAAATGATCATTACATCAAAGTGGGTGTATTGAGTGGCAATGTTTATAAATTTAACTGATTTTAGAGCAATGTTTGATGTTTCATTTAAATTTGATGTTTGATAGATATTTCGCGGGTTCTAAACGACTTTTGAGCGTCCCTTTTTTTTCATCTCTATTTGCTTAATCCCCTATATCTCCCGATTTTAATTTTTTTTAATAAATCGTACATGTATTGTGGGTTCGATAACCATTGAAACCTTCAAACGTGCATTGCCGAAGCATGGTTATAAATCAGCGGCCCGAGGGCATTTGTTTGAATCTACGACAAGAGAACAGGAGATTTCAATTGTAAAATAATTTTATAAGGAGAAAACTTTCTTGAAATGCCATTTGCTAAGTGGCCAGGTGAAATGATAGAGGAGTAAAGAGATATGGTGTTGAGATCTGTGCAGTTAAATGTTGAACCGTATTCTGTTTTGTTTTTCAAAATTGATTTTGCCTGAAAGAAAAATTAGAGGAGATATTGTTTGTTCTAACCGTGAAACGCGCACACGCAAAATCCAGATCCTAAGAGTGCAAGATTTTAGAATGCGAGATCGTCTTTTATACAGTGCCAGATCTTAAACTAGTGCCAGATCTTAAACTACTCAAATATGTAAAAAATTGTTTTTTTTTGAAATTGAATGTACAGTTGTTGCGTACAGCCCCCCTCCCCTAAATGTGTACACCTCAGGGATTTCTATTTGCGACATTTCATGTTTCATTGTTAAATCACTTTCAAAATGGTTATCATCTAAACTTTGACTCATTGCAAATTCCAAATTGACTTCGCTATCGATAATTTTTCACGGTAAAAACTCGCGCTTTTTGTTGACCTGGAGAGGATTTCCATAATGTGTTTTTTTCTCTTCTCGGAGCGTTGATGTTCTCAAAAGGCTTAACCAGACCTGTTACGGCTAAGTTTTTCCAAAGTGTTGTGATCAAAACCTTCTTTGTATATATCGGTTTTAGCCGATGCTCATAACGAATGCCCACTCCAAATTTTTTTTAGCTCCATCCAGCCTCTTTTGCTATATTTGGGTGGGATGATTGAAGCCAACGTGATCACTCCAAGGACTTGATTACGGAACAAATTTCTCTTATCTTTGTTTTCTCTTAGTCTACAATAGATTGCTTTCGATTTCGAAGGTATTGTTGATAGAT
>NW_027453120.1:10000-20430 GCF_964194025.1 Convolutriloba macropyga | reverse complement strand
AAACACAAGTTAAATACTGCATGGACAGTATTTCTATGTGTGGGGCATTATTAGGGGGAGGTGTCTTGTCAAAATATGGCTGGACTAAAGACCTCAACCCGGATAGGGTGGAAGGCCCCATGATCGGTCTGTTACTAATCGGTGACCGATAAAGACCTGACCAAGGCCTGTAGTAAGCTTGGTTAGGCATTACAGGAGTTAACACTAAGACCGAGGGGTCTTAGAGAGCCCTCTAGCGGGGCGAATAGAGCTAGATCGAGCCTTGGGAAAGCTAGATCGAGCAGGACTGAAGCTAAGCAAGAGACCGAAAGGTCTGTCTGGTCCTCCTAGAGAGGCCAAGAGAAAGTACGAGAAGCTAACTAAAGCTTGATCAGGCCTTCAGCAAGCACGACCGAGCTGTACCGGAGCTAACACTAAGACCGAGGGGTCTTAGAGAGCCCTCTAGCAGGGCGAATAGATCTAGATCGAGCCTTGGGAAAGCTAGATCGAGCAGGACTGAAGCTAAACGATAGACCGAGAGGTCTGTCTGGTCCTCCTAGAGAGGCCAAGAGAAAGTACGAGAAGCTAACTAAAGCTTGATCGGGCCTTCAGCAAGCACGACCGAGCTGTACCGGAGCTAACACTAAGACCGAGGGGTCTTAGAGAGCCCTCTAGCAGGGCGAATAGAGCTAGATCGAGCCTTGGGAAAGCTAGATCAAGCAGGACTGAAGCTAAACGATAGACCGAGAGGTCTGTCTGGTCCTCCTATAGAGGCCAAGAGAAAGTACGAGAATCTAACTAAAGCTTGATCGGGCCTTCAGCAAGCACGACCGAGCTGTACCGGAGCTAACACTAAGACCGAGGGGTCTTAGAGAGCCCTCTAGCAGGGCGAATAGAGCTAGATCGAGCCTTGGGAAAGCTAGATCGAGCAGGACTGAAGCTAAACGATAGACCGAGAGGTCTGTCTGGTCCTCCTAGAGAGGCCAAGAGGAAGTACGAGAAGCTAACTAAAGCTTGATCGCGCCTTCAGCAAGCACGATTGAGCAAGACCGGAGCTAACACTAAGACCGAAGTGTCTTAGAGAGCCCTCTAGTGGGGCGAATAGAGCTAGATCGAGCCTTGGGAAAGCTAGATCGAGTAAGATTGAAGCTGAAAGAGTGTCAGAGGAGCAAATGAACCTCCAAAAAGTGAAAATCAAATTTTAGAAAAAAACACAAGTTAAATACTGCATGGACAGTAATTCTATGTGTGGGGCATTATTAGGGAGAGGTGTCTTGTCAAAATATGGCTGGACTAAAGACCTCAACCCGGATAGGGTGGAAGGCCCTATGATTGGTCTGTTACTAATCGGTGACCGATAAAGACCTGACCAAGGCCTGTAGTAAGCTTGGTTAGGCATTACAGAAGATAACACTAAGACCGAGGGGTCTTAGAGAGCCCTCTAGCGGGGCGAATAGAGCTTGATCAAGCCTTGGGCAAGCTAGATCGAGCAGGACTGAAGCTAAACGATAGACCGAGAGGTCTGTCTGGTCCTCCTAGAGAGGCCAAGAGAAAGTACGAGAATCTAACTAAAGCTGGGTCGGGCCTTCAGCAAGCACGACCGAGCAGTACCGGAGCTAACACTAAGACCGAGGGGTCTTAGAGAGCCCTCTAGTGGGGCGAATAGAGCTAGATCGAGCCTTGGGAAAGCTAGATCGAGCAGGACTGAAGCTAAACGATAAACCGAAAGGTCTGACGGGTCCTCATAAGAGGCATGGAGAAAGATCTGATACTAAAGTACCTCTCGGAAGTAATAAAATATGCCTGATGAAGCCGGGTATGATGTTTGTTGTTTGATGGCATTCATCGATTAGGTCTGGTGGATTCCCCATTACTCCGAGTGGTACTAGTAGAGGCTCCTACAGGGGTGAGCAAAGCGAGATCAAGCCTTAGGCAAGCTAGATCGAGCAGAACTGAAGCTGAAAAGCAAAATAAATGACAGGTCTGTCCAAATCAATAAACTTGAAATCCAGTGTGGTCACCACGGGTCACGAGGTGAATTCCTAGCGATTGTCTGCTGAACGTATAGGAAGGCCCGAAACGAACGATAATTTCATTGCACAGTGGAGATACTATACGTTCAGGAGTAGCATACATCGGGTTTGATCTATGATCATGTCTGGTCTCCGAGGATCCACCGGGTTACCAACTGGCACCGCTGTACTGGGTGTAAAACTGGGCCACCTGAAGTCCCGGGTGTAAAACTAGGTGCCTCTGTGCCAAAGTAGCGGCTTGCGTAGTGCATTATGCCTCCGGCTTGCGAAATGGTTATAAGCAATAACAACAGGACGCCGCGGGGTGTTCACTTAAAGGAGTAACGTTCTCTCAAGGGAGGGGATCTAAAAATCTTGATAAAACATTTATTCTATGCAAAATTTGTGCGCAAATTTTGCAAAGTAAAAAGCTGCACTGTAGCAAATTCTATGTGTGTAGCATTATTAGGGAAGTGTTGTTTGATGGCACCTCTCTACTTGATGCACCAAAGAACTACCTTGATGGCTCATGACCGCTGGTAATCTGTCGTCGCTAGTAGTTCGGAACTGAGAACAAATATGTTCGCAAATTACAACAATTATACAGCATATTGCTGAATAAAGCAGAACCGAATAATACTCAGTGACTTTACACCAAGACTGACTAATGTCTGGATTGTATCGTCCTACTCGAGTAAGGCGAAGAAAAGCTAGAAAGATACGCTTTTCACAAAGCAGGCTTAATGCATGCAAACCAAGGAGGAAGGAGTGATGCCCCTCCTTATAATAAGCAGAACCAAATAAAGAACAGACAGCATCATCTGTACAGTGACCAAGAAGAGGTGAAACTTCTGTATGTGAAAAGGCAATTTGAGCGAGATTTATTAGCAGACTAGTATTATGTTGTTTCTAGTAGGCGAAAGCCGAAACATCAACATGTGAAAATCTGATATTAAATCCTCAATCATTTTCCCTAGTATTATACAGCTATGAGTAACCTTAATTGGACACGGCAATTATTGCTGACCGGTGAAACTTTCGCATGGGAAAGACACACACACTTCTTGACAAAGCAATAAGTATTATGCTGTTTCTAGTACGCGAAAGCAGAAACATCAGCATGTGAAAGTTGTGAAGTTGAAGAATTTTTGTGTTGAGTACGATGTTGTTACTAGTAACCATGTCGACAGCTGAGAACTGTTCTCTAACCAATAGAAGGTGAAACTTCTGTATGTGAAAAGGCAATTTGAGCGAGATTTCTTAGCAGACTAGTATTATGTTGTTTCTAGTAGGCGAAAGCCGAAACATCAACATGTGAAAATCTGATATTAAATCCTCAATCATTTTCCCTAGTATTATACAGCTACTAGTAGCCGTAATTGGTCAGGGAAACATTGTTGACCGGTGAAACTTCACATGGGAAAGACACACAAATTACTTGACAAAACAATAAGTATTATGCTGTTTCTAGTATGCGAAAGCAGAAACATCAGCATGTGAAAGTTGTGAAGTTGAAAAGTTTTTGTGTTGAGTACGGTGTTGTTACTAGTAACCATGTCGACAGCTGGAAAGCTGTTCTCTAACCAATAAAAGGTAAAACTTCTGTATCTGAAGAGGCGGCGTGATTGAGATTTTTAACAGACTAGTATTATGTTGTTTCTAGTAGGCGAGAGCCGAAACATCGACATGTGAACATCTGGTTTTTAAATCATGAGTCAATTCTCCCTAGTATGATACAGTTGTTAGCCGGTATTGGTAACAGTAGAACAGAGATTTGGAGGGCAAAACCTGCTCATGGGAAATGCTCACAGAGCGCTATCTACCAGTACACATAGTATTATGCTGTTTCTAGTACGCGCGAGCCGAAACATCAGCATGTGAAATGTGTAATCGTGGGTAACTCTAAGTGTGTAGAGTACTGTGTAGTAACTAGTAGCCATGCCAAAGCATGCATTGAAACTCTTCGTGATTTAAAAAGCTCAAAGCAAGATTGACGAGGCCGCAAGGCTATGTCTTTCTAAATTCGAACAAATCGAAAGATTGTTCAAAGTACAATTAAACTGATTGATCCTGTCAGTTGCCATATGCTTGTCTGAAAGACTAAGCCATGCATGTGCAAGCGAAGCTTGAAAAAGTGGAACCGCGAATGGCTCATTAAATCAGTTACTATCTATTAGTTGATTTGCAAGCTAAATGAATAACTGCGGTAACCCTGCAGCTAATGCATGCTGATTGTCCGACACTGTCGGAGACTTTTACAAGACTACACCGGGTGATTTGCTAAGTACAGACACATCCCGTGATGAGTCCTAGTAACTGAAAGATCCCAGATAGCTTCGGCTTGGGGACGGAACTTCCGAATTTCTGACCTATCAACCTATGATGGTAGTGTAACGGACTACCATGGTTGTGACGGGTAACGGGGAATCAGGGTTCGATTCCGGAGAGGGAGCCTTAGAAACGGCTACCACATCCAAGGAAGGCAGCAGGCACGCAAATTACCCACTCTCCGCACGAGGAGGTAGTGACTAGAAATAATGATATGAACCTTTATGGTTTGTAATCAGAATGGAATGGACTTAAAAGCTCCATTGATGAACGAGTAGAGGGCAAGTCTGGTGCCAGCAGCCGCGGTAATACCAGCCTCTACAAGCGTATGCAATAGTTGCTGCGTTTAAAAAGCTCATAGTTGGATCTGTTTGAGTAGAACGGCAACATGGTCTTCAGTTAAATCTGTTGACTCGTTCCGCTCATCCTTCGCATCGAAGAAATAGTTTGCACTTAAATGTGACGAACTGTGGAAACGGTGTTTTCACCCTGAGAAAATTAGAGTGTTCAAAGCATCCTTTGGGATCGAATAATAAAGCATGGAATAATGGAGAATGACCCGCTACTCGATTGATGCCGGTTGGCTGAGTGCGGTAATGATTGAAAGGAACAGACGGGGGCATTTGTATTGCTACGTTAGAGGTGAAATTCTTGGATCGTGGCAAGACAAACTACTGCGAAAGCATTTGCCAAGAATGTTTTCATTAATCAAGAACGAAAGTCAGAGTATTGAAGAGGATTAGATACCCTCGTAATTCTGACCATAAACTATACCAACCTACAATTTGTCAAAGTCGATCTTGACTTGGCAAGAGATTAACCGGGAAACCAAAGTTTATTGGTTCCGGGGGAAGTATGGTTGCAAAATCGAAACTTAAAGGAATTGACGGAAGGGCACCACCAGGAGTGGAGCCTGCGGCTTAATTTGACTCAACACGGGAAAACTCACCCGGTCCAGACATCTTAAGGATTGACAGATTGAATATCTTTCATGATTATATGGGCGGTGGTGCATGGCCGTTCTTAGTTAGTGGAGTGATCTGTCTGGTTAATTCCGATAACGAACGAGATCTTCTCCATCTAAATAATGAAATTCACTATATGTGAATTCAAACACTTCTTAGAGGAACTATGCGGAATTAAATACCGCAGATGAAGTGAGGCTATAACAGGTCTGTGATGCCCTTAGATGTTCTGGACTGCACGCGCGCTACACTGTGTACTTTTAGATTGAGTACTCAGCCCTTGGTCCGAAATGGACTGGGCAATCAGAGAAAAGTACAGCGCTTCAAGGGGATCGTCTGTTGTAACTTGCAGACGTGAACCAGGAATTCCTGGTACTTATGAGTCAACAACTCATAGGGATTACGTCCCTGCCCTTTGTACACACCGCCCGTCGCTACTACTGATTGGATAGTTAAGCAAGAATTGCAAATTCCTACTGTTGGGACTTCGGTCTCCGGCAACGGGATGAAGCGGATCGAGCTTAATTGTCTAGAGGAAGTAAAAGTCGTAACAAGGTTTCCGTAGGGGAACCTGCGGAAGGATCAGTGATTGATTCCTTCGGGCATGGCTGCTGGTAGAGGCCATGTCTGTAGTGCGCATGACGCTCTGTCGCTAGAGATTGCTTGGCAACCAATCTCGAATTATGTATCGAGCTCAAAAACTACTTGTGTGGATACATAGTTCAGCAGTCATGGCAAGGGACTGCTTAAAGGGAGACTAGTTAGCAAAAGCAGCCTAGCAGAACTGCAGCTATCTAGATCTCAGAAGCTGGGTTATAGAAGCCCAGCTATAGACTTGTGAATGAGAAAGGCCTAAAAAGGTCCACAAGTCGCGTGGTTAGAACCGACACGCAAAAATCCCAGCGAGTGACAGAGCGTTGCGCTGTTCAGTGGGAAAGAGTTGAGCTACTCGGGGCGCCCACTGAACTTGCTCCGAGCCAAAGGCTCGAAAAAACACAGCTTAGCCTCAGATCCTTTACATAGAAGGCTAGCTAAAATAAACTTACCTTGGACGAGGGTAAAGTTTAGTCAGTTCTTAGGGGAGAGTAATCCACAGCTTCTCGCCCTCTGAACATTCTCCCAGATATGTAGGTCTGGGAGAGTCTCCTCCTGTTCTTCGGAATCTGGAGGTAGACAAAGACAGTACGATACGATCTTGCATCGGGATGACTAACCGATAATGATCATAATCTGACAATTTTTCCGGCTTGAGGCACCGGAGTCAGATTAAAGACACATACTGAACTAAAGGCGTATGTGCAAAGCTTGTCGGAGTGTAGAGAGTCAAGCTGAGTTGACTCGTCACGTGGTGATGACAACAGCCATGTGCAAAACACTCACAACTTTATCGTCTATGTGGAAAAGGTTGCTAACAGCGCTCTCTATGAGAGGCCCTCGCATATAACTATACGAGGAAAAGGCGATAGAGTTGTTTGAATATGGGGCAGGTTCATCGACAAGCTAAGTTGATCACATTCTTGTTGTGGCATCCTACTAGAATTGGTCACGGTCTGCACCAACTCTCCCCAAGTTGGCCAGACTTAAAACTAGAAATAAGGTTTGCAGCTATGTGAACCTAGAAACTGTAAAGGAGTTGAAAGAACTTAAAGGAATTGAAAGAGGCCTTGAGGTATATCCTCTTGGTAAAGACCCACAAAAGCTCACAAAAGTGGCTTCGAAGGGCAAAACTGGTTCATCCAAAACAATTGGAGAGCTTAAAGCAGAACCAATTCGAATGAAACACTATTGGTGAAACTTCATCATGAGAACGTCACAAGCTGATCACGCTCTATGATATGACTAGTATTATGTTGCTTCTAGTAGGCTAAGCGCAAGCCGAAACATCAACATGTGAAAGTCGTAGAATTTTGCAATCAAACTGTGGCTAGTACTGTGATGTTACTAGTAACCTGGTGTTCCGTCATATGGCCAAGAGAGCATTTGAAGGCGAAACTTCTGCATGGGAAAGCTGCATCATGATCAAAATTTTATATCGAGTATTATGTTGACGTTAGTAGGCCTTGGCCGAAAACGCAGCATGTGAAAGGTATAGATAAAAGTTATTGTTGCAGTCAGTACTGTGTAGTTACTAGTAGCTGGATTTAAGCTCAAAATGAGACACTGTTGGTGAAACTTCATCATGAGAATGTCACAAGCTGATCAAGCTCTATGATATGACTAGTATTATGTTGCTTCTAGTAGGCTAAGCGCAAGCCGAAACATCAACATGTGAAAGTCGTAGAATTTTGCGATCAAATTGTGGCTAGTACTGTGATGTTACTAGTAACCTTGTGTTACGTCATATGGCCAAGAGAGCATTTGAAGGCGAAACTTCTGCATGGGGAAGCTGCATCATGAACAAAAGTTTATATCGAGTATTATGTTGACATTAGTAGGCCCTGGCCGAAAGCGCAGCATGTGAAAGGTATAGATAAAAGTTATCGTTGCAGTCAGTACTGTGTAGTTACTAGTAGCTGGATTTAAGCTCGAAATGAGACACTGTTGGTGAAACTTCATCATGAGAACGTCACAAGCTGATCACGCTCCATGATATGACTAGTATTATGTTGCTTCTAGTAGGCTAAGCGCAAGCCGAAACATCAACATGTGAAAGTCGTAGAATTTTGCGATCAAATTGTGGCTAGTACTGTGATGTTACTAGTAACCTTGTGTTACGTCATATGGCCAAGAGAGCATTTGAAGGCGAAACTTCTGCATGGGGAAGCTGCATCATGAACAAAAGTTTATATCGAGTATTATGTTGACGTTAGTAGGCCCTGGCCGAAAGCGCAGCATGTGAAAGGTATAGATAAAAGTTAGCGTTGCAGTCAGTACTGTGTAGTTACTAGTAGCTGGATTTAAGCTCGAAATGAGACACTGTTGGTGAAACTTCATCATGAGAACGTCACAAGCTGATCACGCTCTATGATATGACTAGTATTATGTTGCTTCTAGTAGGCTAAGCGCAAGCCGAAACATCAACATGTGAAAGTCGTAGAATTTTGCAATCAAACTGTGGCTAGTACTGTGATGTTACTAGTAACCTTTTCTTACGTCATATGGCCAAGAGAGCATTTGAAGGCGAAACTTCTGCATGGGGAAGCTGCATCATGAACAAAAGTTTATATCGAGTATTATGTTGACGTTAGTAGGCCCTGGCCGAAAGCGCAGCATGTGAAAGGTATAGATAAAAGTTATCGTTGCAGTCAGTACTGTGTAGTTACTAGTAGCTGGATTTAAGCTCGAAGTGAGACACTGTTGGTGAAACTTCATCATGAGAACGTCACAAGCTGATCACGCTCTATGATATGACTAGTATTATGTTGCTTATAGTAGGCTAAGCGCAAGCCGAAACATCAACATGTGAAAGTCGTAGAATTTTGCGATCAAATTGTGGCTAGTACTGTGATGTTACTAGTAACCTTGTGTTACGTCATATGGCCAAGAGAGCATTTGAAGGCGAAACTTCTGCATGGGGAAGCTGCATCATGAACAAAAGTTTATATCGAGTATTATGTTGACGTTAGTAGGCCCTGGCCGAAAGCGCAGCATGTGAAAGGTATAGATAAAAGTTAGCGTTGCAGTCAGTACTGTGTAGTTACTAGTAGCTGGATTTAAGCTCGAAATGAGACACTGTTGGTGAAACTTCATCATGAGAACGTCACAAGCTGATCACGCTCTATGATATGACTAGTATTATGTTGCTTCTAGTAGGCTAAGCGCAAGCCGAAACATCAACATGTGAAAGTCGTAGAATTTTGCAATCAAACTGTGGCTAGTACTGTGATGTTACTAGTAACCTTTTCTTACGTCATATGGCCAAGAGAGCATTTGAAGGCGAAACTTCTGCATGGGGAAGCTGCATCATGAACAAAAGTTTATATCGAGTATTATGTTGACGTTAGTAGGCCCTGGCCGAAAGCGCAGCATGTGAAAGGTATAGATAAAAGTTATCGTTGCAGTCAGTACTGTGTAGTTACTAGTAGCTGGATTTAAGCTCGAAGTGAGACACTGTTGGTGAAACTTCATCATGAGAACGTCACAAGCTGATCACGCTCTATGATATGACTAGTATTATGTTGCTTATAGTAGGCTAAGCGCAAGCCGAAACATCAACATGTGAAAGTCGTAGAATTTTGCGATCAAACTGTGGCTAGTACTTTGATGATGCTTGTAGCCAACCGAATTGGTTGAAAAGCCCAATAAGTAAGCTAACTTGGGAGAGCTTGTTGGAAACCAAATGCTACTAGATTGGTCCAAATACATCCTTCAACAGGGGATCACTTGGCTCGCTTTACGAAGAGGAGCACAGCTATATGTGTTAATTCGGTATGAATCGCAAGATTTGTTTACCGACCTCTCTAACGCAAAAGGCGGTCTCGGCTTCGGCTGTTGACTGCGTCCGATTCAGGGTTATATAACTCTCGATTGAACACATTGATGTTCTATTGTTGGTGCTTCCAATAAAATTGGAACACTTAAAGCAGAACCGATTCAAATAATAGCATTCTGATCAATGATTGCATTCCTTGATCAAGAACTGCTGGAGTCATTGTGATGGCGAATTTTCTTCATAAGAAAATTGCAAAGAGACGGAACTTAATGAGACTAGTATTATGTTGTTTCTAGTAAGCGGAAGCTGAAACAGCAACATGTGAAAATCAAGTTTTGTTCAATGATCTCGAGGCGATAAGTACTATGAAGCAACTAGTAGCCTAAGCATGACTCAGATTTGAGACAGTCAAAAAGACTGGCGAAACTTCTTCACATGAAAGTTACATAGAGAACTACAAATGTATAAGCGAGTATTATGTTGTTTCTAGTAGGCGAAAGCTGAAACATCAACATGTGAAAGTTGTCTGCAAACTGTAGAACGATATGTGATTAGTACTGTGCTGTTACTAGTAGCCAGTCTGACTGTAGAAGCCAAGACAAAGGGAAACTAATGCATCTGAAAAGGACAAGTTATGGAAAGGTATGCACGATAAGTATTATGTTGTTTCTAGTAAGCGGCAGCTGAAACATCAACATGTGAACGTCGTTGTGTACAGTAACCTAGAACTATATAGTCCTTAGTAACGTGCATTTACTAGTACCTGTAATTGGT
>NW_027453120.1:0-2500 GCF_964194025.1 Convolutriloba macropyga | reverse complement strand
TGGTGATATAGATAGACTAGAAGATAGTCTCTCGGTGGTGCATGATATAGATATTGCTAGCCTTCGGGTTGGTGATATAGATAGACTAGAAGATAGTCTCTCGGTGGTGCATGATATAAATATTGCTAGCCTTCGGGTTGGTGATATAGATAGACTAGAAGATAGTCTCTCGGTGGTGCATGATATAAATATTGCTAGCCTTCGGGCTGGTGATATAGATAGACTAGAAGATAGTCTCTCGGTGGTGCATGATATAAATATTGCTAGCCTTCGGGTTGGTGATATAGATAGACTAGAAGATAGTCTCTCGGTGGTGCATGATATAAATATTGCTAGCCTTCGGGCTGGTGATATAGATAGACTAGAAGATAGTCTCTCGGTGGTGCATGATATAAATATTGCTAGCCTTCGGGCTGGTGATATAGATAGACTAGAAGATAGTCTCTCGGTGGTGCATGATGTAAATATTGCTAGCCTTCGGGCTGGTGATATAGATAGACTAGAAGATAGTCTCTCGGTGGTGCATGATATAAATATTGCTAGCCTTCGGGCTGGTGGTATAGATAGACTAGAAGATAGTCTCTCGGTGGTGCATGATATGGACCTCGCTACTCATTTGAGTTAGGAAGAAGGAAGATCAAAATTCTGCAGAGAGTTTTATTCTATGTTGATCTATGCTGTGCGAAACCATGTCTACTGCCTTGCAATCAACTCATACTTTTGAGTTCTTCTCTAGCCAATAAGCACCGTAACATAATTCGGAGTGTACGGCAAACGGTGGTTGACATTTGGTGAAAATTCCAGTGTCGTGTTACGGCACTGGGAAAGAACTTGAACTTGTGCTCAGGCAACCAAGCAGCCAAGGTTGTGCGGTGTCTTGCTACAAATGTTCGGTTGTGTTCTAAATTAGCTGAAGTAAGCTGAAGAGAAAAGCGAGAAAAGCGCTCCCAAATGGCCTAACACTGGCAGCCAATCAGAGTGCGAGAAAAGCGCTCCCAAATGGCCTAACACTGGCAGCCAATCAGAGTGCGAGAAAAGCGCTCCCAAATGGCCTAACACTGGCAGCCAATCAGAGTGCGAGAAAAGCGCTCCCAAATGGCCTAACAGTGGCAGCCAATCAGAGTGCGAGAAAAGCGCTCCCAAATGGCCTAACAGTGGCAGCCAATCAGAGTGCGAGAAAAGCGCTCCCAAATGGCCTAACAGTGGCAGCCAATCAGAGTGCGAGAAAAGCGCTCCCAAATGGCCTAACAGTGGCAGCCAATCAGAGTGCGAGAAAAGCGCTCCCAAATGGCCTAACAGTGGCAGCCAATCAGAGTGCGAGAAAAGCGCTCCCAAATGGCCTAACAGTGGCAGCCAATCAGAGTGCGAGAAAAGCGCTCCCAAATGGCCTAACAGTGGCAGCCAATCAGAGTGCGAGAAAAGCGCTCCCAAATGGCCTAACAGTGGCAGCCAATCAGAGTGCGAGAAAAGCGCTCCCAAATGGCCTAACAGTGGCAGCCAATCAGAGTGCGAGAAAAGCGCTCCCAAATGGCCTAACAGTGGCAGCCAATCAGAGTGCGAGAAAAGCGCTCCCAAATGGCCTAACAGTGGCAGCCAATCAGAGTGCGAGAAAAGCGCTCCCAAATGGCCTAACAGTGGCAGCCAATCAGAGTGCGAGAAAAGCGCTCCCAAATGGCCTAACAGTGGCAGCCAATCAGAGTGCGAGAAAAGCGCTCCCAAATGGCCTAACAGTGGCAGCCAATCAGAGTGCGAGAAAGCGCTCCCAAATGGCCTAACAGTGGCAGCCAATCAGAGTGCGAGAAAAGCGCTCCCAAATGGCCTAACAGTGGCAGCCAATCAGAGTGCGAGAAAAGCGCTCCCAAATGGCCTAACAGTGGCAGCCAATCAGAGTGCGAGAAAAGCGCTCCCAAATGGCCTAACAGTGGCAGCCAATCAGAGTGCGAGAAAAGCGCTCCCAAATGGCCTAACAGTGGCAGCCAATCAGAGTGCGAGAAAAGCGCTCCCAAATGGCCTAACAGTGGCAGCCAATCAGAGTGCGAGAAAAGCGCTCCCAAATGGCCTAACAGTGGCAGCCAATCAGAGTGCGAGAAAAGCGCTCCCAAATGGCCTAACAGTGGCAGCCAATCAGAGTGCGAGAAAAGCGCTCCCAAATGGCCTAACAGTGGCAGCCAATCAGAGTGCGAGAAAAGCGCTCCCAAATGGCCTAACAGTGGCAGCCAGCTAGAGCTAGCTTAAGTTAGCTTGGGTTAGCTTGAGTTAGCTTTAATTAGCTTTAATTAGCTTAAGCTAGCTTAAGTTAGCTTGGGTTAGCTTGAGTTAGCTTGAGCTAGCTTGAGTTAGCTTGAATTAGCTTGAGTTAGCTTGAATTAGCTTGAGTTAGCTTGAGTTAGCTTGAATTAGCTTGAGTTAGCTTGAGTTAGCTCGGGTTAGCTTGAGTTTGACTTCATTAACCCAAGTTAGCTTGGGTTAACTTCATTAAGTTAGCTTGAACTAGCTTGAG
>NW_027453119.1:7500-19894 GCF_964194025.1 Convolutriloba macropyga | reverse complement strand
CAAGCTAGCTAGCTCAAGCTCAAGCTAGCTAGCTCAAGCTCAAGCTAGCTAGCTAGCTCAAGCTCAAGCTCAAGCTAGCTAGCTCAAGCTCAAGCTCAAGCTAGCTAGCTAGCTCAAGCTCAAGCTAGCTAGCTAGCTCAAGCTCAAGCTAGCTAGCTAGCTCAAGCTCAAGCTAGCTAGCTCAAGCTCAAGCTCAAGCTCAAGCTAGCTAGCTAGCTCAAGCTAGCTAGCTAGCTCAAGCTCAAGCTAGCTAGCTAGCTCAAGTTCAAGCTAGCTAGCTAGCTCAAGCTCAAGCTAGCTAGCTAGCTCAAGCTCAAGCTAGCTAGCTCAAGCTCAAGCTAGCTAGCTCAAGCTCAAGCTAGCTAGCTAGCTCAAGCTCAAGCTCAAGCTAGCTAGCTCAAGCTCAAGCTCAAGCTAGCTAGCTAGCTCAAGCTCAAGCTAGCTAGCTAGCTCAAGCTCAAGCTCAAGCTAGCTAGCTAGCTCAAGTTCAAGCTAGCTAGCTAGCTCAAGCTCAAGCTAGCTAGCTCAAGCTCAAGCTAGCTAGCTCAAGCTCAAGCCAGCTAGCTCAAGCTCAAGCTCAAGCTAGCTAGCTAGCTCAAGCACAAGCTAGCTAGCTAGCTCAATCTCAAGCTAGCTAGCTCAAGCTCAAGCTAGCTAGCTCAAGCTCAAGCTAGCTAGCTAGCTCAAGCTCAAGCTCAAGCTAGCTAGCTCAAGCTCAAGCTCAAGCTAGCTAGCTAGCTCAAGCTCAAGCTAGCTAGCTAGCTCAAGCTCAAGCTCAAGCTAGCTAGCTCAAGCTCAAGCTCAAGCTAGCTAGCTAGCTCAAGCTCAAGCTGGCTAGCTAGCTCAAGCTCAAGCTAGCTAGCTAGCTCAAGCTCAAGCTAGCTAGCTCAAGCTCAAGCTCAAGCTCAAGCTAGCTAGCTAGCTCAAGCTAGCTAGCTAGCTCAAGCTCAAGCTAGCTAGCTAGCTCAAGTTCAAGCTAGCTAGCTAGCTCAAGCTCAAGCTAGCTAGCTAGCTCAAGCTCAAGCTAGCTAGCTCAAGCTCAAGCTAGCTAGCTCAAGCTCAAGCTAGCTAGCTAGCTCAAGCTCAAGCTCAAGCTAGCTAGCTCAAGCTCAAGCTCAAGCTAGCTAGCTAGCTCAAGCTCAAGCTAGCTAGCTAGCTCAAGCTCAAGCTAGCTAGCTAGCTCAAGTTCAAGCTAGCTAGCTAGCTCAAGCTCAAGCTAGCTAGCTCAAGCTCAAGCTAGCTAGCTCAAACTCAAGCTAGCTAGCTAGCTCAAGTTCAAGCTAGCTAGCTAGCTCAAGCTCAAGCTAGCTAGCTAGCTCAAGCTCAAGCTAGCTAGCTCAAGCTCAAGCTAGCTAGCTCAAGCTCCAGCTAGCTAGCTAGCTCAAGCTCAAGCTCAAGCTAGCTAGCTCAAGCTCAAGCTCAAGCTAGCTAGCTAGCTCAAGCTCAAGCTAGCTAGCTAGCTCAAGCTCAAGCTAGCTAGCTAGCTCAAGTTCAAGCTAGCTAGCTAGCTCAAGCTCAAGCTAGCTAGCTCAAGCTCAAGCTAGCTAGCTCAAGCTCAAGCCAGCTAGCTCAAGCTCAAGCTCAAGCTAGCTAGCTAGCTCAAGCACAAGCTTGCTAGCTAGCTCAAGCTCAAGCTAGCTAGCTCAAGCTCAAGCTAGCTAGCTCAAGCTCAAGCTAGCTAGCTCAAGCTCAAGCTCAAGCTAGCTAGCTAGCTCAAGCACAAGCTTGCTAGCTAGCTCAAGCTCAAGCTAGCTAGCTCAAGCTCAAGCTAGCTAGCTCAAGCTCAAGCTAGCTAGCTAGCTCAAGCTCAAGCTCAAGCTAGCTAGCTCAAGCTCAAGCTCAAGCTAGCTAGCTAGCTCAAGCTCAAGCTAGCTAGCTAGCTCAAGCTCAAGCTAGCTAGCTAGCTCAAGCTCAAGCTAGCTAGCTCAAGCTCAAGCTCAAGCTAGCTAGCTAGCTCAAGCTAGCTAGCTAGCTCAAGCTCAAGCTAGCTAGCTAGCTCAAGTTCAAGCTAGCTAGCTAGCTCAAGCTCAAGCTAGCTAGCTAGCTCAAGCTCAAGCTAGCTAGCTCAAGCTCAAGCTAGCTAGCTCAAGCTCAAGCTAGCTAGCTAGCTCAAGCTCAAGCTCAAGCTAGCTAGCTCAAGCTCAAGCTCAAGCTAGCTAGCTAGCTCAAGCTCAAGCTAGCTAGCTAGCTCAAGCTCAAGCTAGCTAGCTAGCTCAAGTTCAAGCTAGCTAGCTAGCTCAAGCTCAAGCTAGCTAGCTCAAGCTCAAGCTAGCTAGCTCAAGCTCAAGCCAGCTAGCTCAAGCTCAAGCTCAAGCTAGCTAGCTAGCTCAAGCACAAGCTAGCTAGCTAGCTCAAGCTCAAGCTAGCTAGCTCAAGCTCAAGCTAGCTAGCTCAAGCTCAAGCTAGCTAGCTAGCTCAAGCTCAAGCTCAAGCTAGCTAGCTCAAGCTCAAGCTCAAGCTAGCTAGCTAGCTCAAGCTCAAGCTAGCTAGCTAGCTCAAGCTCAAGCTCAAGCTAGCTAGCTCAAGCTCAAGCTCAAGCTAGCTAGCTAGCTCAAGCTCAAGCTAGCTAGCTAGCTCAAGCTCAAGCTAGCTAGCTAGCTCAAGCTCAAGCTAGCTAGCTCAAGCTCAAGCTCAAGCTCAAGCTAGCTAGCTAGCTCAAGCTAGCTAGCTAGCTCAAGCTCAAGCTAGCTAGCTAGCTCAAGTTCAAGCTAGCTAGCTAGCTCAAGCTCAAGCTAGCTAGCTAGCTCAAGCTCAAGCTAGCTAGCTCAAGCTCAAGCTAGCTAGCTCAAGCTCAAGCTAGCTAGCTAGCTCAAGCTCAAGCTCAAGCTAGCTAGCTCAAGCTCAAGCTCAAGCTAGCTAGCTAGCTCAAGCTCAAGCTAGCTAGCTAGCTCAAGCTCAAGCTAGCTAGCTAGCTCAAGTTCAAGCTAGCTAGCTAGCTCAAGCTCAAGCTAGCTAGCTCAAGCTCAAGCTAGCTAGCTCAAACTCAAGCTAGCTAGCTAGCTCAAGTTCAAGCTAGCTAGCTAGCTCAAGCTCAAGCTAGCTAGCTAGCTCAAGCTCAAGCTAGCTAGCTCAAGCTCAAGCTAGCTAGCTCAAGCTCAAGCTAGCTAGCTAGCTCAAGCTCAAGCTCAAGCTAGCTAGCTCAAGCTCAAGCTCAAGCTAGCTAGCTAGCTCAAGCTCAAGCTAGCTAGCTAGCTCAAGCTCAAGCTAGCTAGCTAGCTCAAGTTCAAGCTAGCTAGCTAGCTCAAGCTCAAGCTAGCTAGCTCAAGCTCAAGCTAGCTAGCTCAAGCTCAAGCCAGCTAGCTCAAGCTCAAGCTCAAGCTAGCTAGCTAGCTCAAGCACAAGCTTGCTAGCTAGCTCAAGCTCAAGCTAGCTAGCTCAAGCTCAAGCTAGCTAGCTCAAGCTCAAGCTAGCTAGCTCAAGCTCAAGCTCAAGCTAGCTAGCTAGCTCAAGCACAAGCTTGCTAGCTAGCTCAAGCTCAAGCTAGCTAGCTCAAGCTCAAGCTAGCTAGCTCAAGCTCAAGCTAGCTAGCTAGCTCAAGCTCAAGCTCAAGCTAGCTAGCTCAAGCTCAAGCTCAAGCTAGCTAGCTAGCTCAAGCTCAAGCTAGCTAGCTAGCTCAAGCTCAAGCTAGCTAGCTAGCTCAAGCTCAAGCTAGCTAGCTCAAGCTCAAGCTCAAGCTAGCTAGCTAGCTCAAGCTAGCTAGCTAGCTCAAGCTCAAGCTAGCTAGCTAGCTCAAGTTCAAGCTAGCTAGCTAGCTCAAGCTCAAGCTAGCTAGCTAGCTCAAGCTCAAGCTATCTAGCTCAAGCTCAAGCTAGCTAGCTCAAGCTCAAGCTAGCTAGCTAGCTCAAGCTCAAGCTCAAGCTAGCTAGCTCAAGCTCAAGCTCAAGCTAGCTAGCTAGCTCAAGCTCAAGCTAGCTAGCTAGCTCAAGCTCAAGCTAGCTAGCTAGCTCAAGTTCAAGCTAGCTAGCTAGCTCAAGCTCAAGCTAGCTAGCTCAAGCTCAAGCTAGCTAGCTCAAGCTCAAGCCAGCTAGCTCAAGCTCAAGCTCAAGCTAGCTAGCTAGCTCAAGCTCAAGCTCAAGCTCAAGCTAGCTAGCTAGCTCAAGTTCAAGCTAGCTAGCTAGCTCAAGCTCAAGCTAGCTAGCTCAAGCTCAAGCTAGCTAGCTCAAGCTCAAGCCAGCTAGCTCAAGCTCAAGCTCAAGCTAGCTAGCTAGCTCAAGCTCAAGCTAGCTAGCTCAAGCTCAAGCTAGCTAGCTAGCTAGCTCAAGCTCAAGCTCAAGCTAGCTAGCTCAAGCTCAAGCTCAAGCTAGCTAGCTCAAGCTCAAGCTCAAGCTAGCTAGCTCAAGCTCAAGCTCAAGCTAGCTAGCTCAAGCCCAAGCTCAAGCTAGCTAGCTAGCTCAAGCTCAAGCTAGCTAGCTCAAGCTCAAGCTCAAGCTCAAGCTAGCTAGCTAGCTAGCTCAAGCTCAAGCTCAAGCTAGCTAGCTAGCTCAAGCTCAAGCTAGCTAGCTCAAGCTCAAGCTAGCTAGCTAGCTCAAGTTCAAGCTAGCTAGCTAGCTCAAGCTCAAGCTAGCTAGCTAGCTCAAGCTCAAGCTAGCTAGCTCAAGCTCAAGCTAGCTAGCTCAAGCTCAAGCTAGCTAGCTAGCTCAAGCTCAAGCTCAAGCTAGCTAGCTCAAGCTCAAGCTCAAGCTAGCTAGCTAGCTCAAGCTCAAGCTAGCTAGCTAGCTCAAGCTCAAGCTAGCTAGCTAGCTCAAGTTCAAGCTAGCTAGCTAGCTCAAGCTCAAGCTAGCTAGCTCAAGCTCAAGCTAGCTAGCTCAAACTCAAGCTAGCTAGCTAGCTCAAGTTCAAGCTAGCTAGCTAGCTCAAGCTCAAGCTAGCTAGCTAGCTCAAGCTCAAGCTAGCTAGCTCAAGCTCAAGCTAGCTAGCTCAAGCTCAAGCTAGCTAGCTAGCTCAAGCTCAAGCTCAAGCTAGCTAGCTCAAGCTCAAGCTCAAGCTAGCTAGCTAGCTCAAGCTCAAGCTAGCTAGCTAGCTCAAGCTCAAGCTAGCTAGCTAGCTCAAGTTCAAGCTAGCTAGCTAGGTCAAGCTCAAGCTAGCTAGCTCAAGCTCAAGCTAGCTAGCTCAAGCTCAAGCCAGCTAGCTCAAGCTCAAGCTCAAGCTAGCTAGCTAGCTCAAGCACAAGCTTGCTAGCTAGCTCAAGCTCAAGCTAGCTAGCTCAAGCTCAAGCTAGCTAGCTCAAGCTCAAGCTAGCTAGCTCAAGCTCAAGCTCAAGCTAGCTAGCTAGCTCAAGCACAAGCTTGCTAGCTAGCTCAAGCTCAAGCTAGCTAGCTCAAGCTCAAGCTAGCTAGCTCAAGCTCAAGCTAGCTAGCTAGCTCAAGCTCAAGCTCAAGCTAGCTAGCTCAAGCTCAAGCTCAAGCTAGCTAGCTAGCTCAAGCTCAAGCTAGCTAGCTAGCTCAAGCTCAAGCTAGCTAGCTAGCTCAAGCTCAAGCTAGCTAGCTCAAGCTCAAGCTCAAGCTAGCTAGCTAGCTCAAGCTAGCTAGCTAGCTCAAGCTCAAGCTAGCTAGCTAGCTCAAGTTCAAGCTAGCTAGCTAGCTCAAGCTCAAGCTAGCTAGCTAGCTCAAGCTCAAGCTAGCTAGCTCAAGCTCAAGCTAGCTAGCTCAAGCTCAAGCTAGCTAGCTAGCTCAAGCTCAAGCTCAAGCTAGCTAGCTCAAGCTCAAGCTCAAGCTAGCTAGCTAGCTCAAGCTCAAGCTAGCTAGCTAGCTCAAGCTCAAGCTAGCTAGCTAGCTCAAGTTCAAGCTAGCTAGCTAGCTCAAGCTCAAGCTAGCTAGCTCAAGCTCAAGCTAGCTAGCTCAAGCTCAAGCCAGCTAGCTCAAGCTCAAGCTCAAGCTAGCTAGCTAGCTCAAGCTCAAGCTCAAGCTAGCTAGCTAGCTCAAGTTCAAGCTAGCTAGCTAGCTCAAGCTCAAGCTAGCTAGCTCAAGCTCAAGCTAGCTAGCTCAAGCTCAAGCCAGCTAGCTCAAGCTCAATCTCAAGCTAGCTAGCTAGCTCAAGCTCAAGCTAGCTAGCTCAAGCTCAAGCTAGCTAGCTAGCTAGCTCAAGCTCAAGCTCAAGCTAGCTAGCTCAAGCTCAAGCTCAAGCTAGCTAGCTCAAGCTCAAGCTCAAGCTAGCTAGCTCAAGCTCAAGCTCAAGCTAGCTAGCTCAAGCTCAAGCTCAAGCTAGCTAGCTAGCTCAAGCTCAAGCTAGCTAGCTCAAGCTCAAGCTCAAGCTCAAGCTAGCTAGCTAGCTAGCTCAAGCTCAAGCTCAAGCTAGCTAGCTAGCTCAAGCTCAAGCTAGCTAGCTCAAGCTCAAGCCAGCTAGCTCAAGCTCAAGCTCAAGCTAGCTAGCTAGCTCAAGCTCAAGCTAGCTAGCTCAAGCTCAAGCCAGCTAGCTCAAGCTCAAGCTCAAGCTCAAGCTAGCTAGCTAGCTCAAGCTCAAGCTAGATAGCTAGCTCAAGCTAGCTAGCTAGCTCAAGCTCAAGCTCAAGCTAGCTAGCTAGCTAGCTCAAGCTCAAGCTAGCTAGCTCAAGCTCAAGCCAGCTAGCTCAAGCTCAAGCTCAAGCTAGCTAGCTAGCTCAAGCTCAAGCTAGCTAGCTCAAGCTCAAGCTCAAGCGAGCTAGCTAGCTCAAGCTCAAGCTAGCTAGCTAGCTCAAGCTCAAGCTAGCTAACTCAAGCTAACTCAGCTAGCTCAAGCTAACTCAAGCTAGCTAAAGCTAACTCAAGCTAACTCAAGCTAACTCAAGCTAACTCAAGCTAGCTAAAGCTAACTCAAGCTAACTCAAGCTAACCCGAGCTAACTCAAGCTAGCTCAAGCTAACCCAAGCTAGCTAAAGCTAACTCAAGCTAACTCAAGCTAATTCAAGCTAACTCAAGCTAACTCAAGCTAACTCAAGCTAACTCAAGCTAGTTCAAGCTAACTCAAGCTAGCTAAAGCTAACTCAAGCTAACTCAAGCTAACTCAAGCTAGCTCAAGCTAACTCAAGCTAGTTCAAGCTAACTCAAGCTAGCTAAAGCTAACTCAAGCTAACTCAAGCTAACTCAAGCTAGCTCAAGCTAACTCAAGCTAACTCAAGCTAACTCAAGCTAACCCGAGCTAACTCAAGCTAACTCAAGGTAGCTAAAGCTAGTTCAAGCTAGCTCAAGCTAGCTAAAGCTAAGACAAGCTAACTCAAGCTAACTCAAGCTAACTCAAGCTAACTCAAGCTAGTTCAAGCTAACTCAAGCTAGCTAAAGCTAACTCAAGCTAACTCAAGCTAACTCAAGCTAGCTCAAGCTAACTCAAGCTAGTTCAAGCTAACTCAAGCTAGCTAAAGCTAACTCAAGCTAACTCAAGCTAACTCAAGCTAGCTCAAGCTAACTCAAGCTAGTTCAAGCTAACTCAAGCTAGCTAAAGCTAACTCAAGCTAACTCAAGCTAACTCAAGCTAACTCAAGCTAGCTAAAGCTAACTCAAGCTAACTCAAGCTAACCCGAGCTAACTCAAGCTAGCTCAAGCTAACCCAAGCTAGCTAAAGCTAACTCAAGCTAACTCAAGCTAATTCAAGCTAACTCAAGCTAACTCAAGCTAACTCAAGCTAACTCAAGCTAGCTAAAGCTAACTCAAGCTAACTCAAGCTAACTCAAGCTAACCCGAGCTAACTCAAGCTAACTCAAGGTAGCTAAAGCTAGTTCAAGCTAACTCAAGCTAGCTAAAGCTAAGACAAGCTAACTCAAGCTAACTCAAGCTAACTCAAGCTAACTCAAGCTAACTCAAGCTAGTTCAAGCTAACTCAAGCTAACTCAAGCTAACTCAAGCTAGCTAAAGCTAACTCAAGCTAACTCAAGCTAACTCAAGCTAACCCGAGCTAACTCAAGCTAACTCAAGGTAGCTAAAGCTAGTTCAAGCTAGCTCAAGCTAGCTAAAGCTAAGACAAGCTAACTCAAGCTAACTCAAGCTAACTCAAGCTAGTTCAAGCTAACTCAAGCTAGCTAAAGCTAACTCAAGCTAACTCAAGCTAACTCAAGCTAGCTCAAGCTAACTCAAGCTAGTTCAAGCTAACTCAAGCTAGCTAAAGCTAACTCAAGCTAACTCAAGCTAACTCAAGCTAACTCAAGCTAGCTAAAGCTAACTCAAGCTAACTCAAGCTAACCCGAGCTAACTCAAGCTAGCTCAAGCTAACCCAAGCTAGCTAAAGCTAACTCAAGCTAACTCAAGCTAATTCAAGCTAACTCAAGCTAACTCAAGCTAACTCAAGCTAACTCAAGCTAGCTAAAGCTAACTCAAGCTAACTCAAGCTAACTCAAGCTAACCCGAGCTAACTCAAGCTAACTCAAGGTAGCTAAAGCTAGTTCAAGCTAACTCAAGCTAGCTAAAGCTAAGACAAGCTAACTCAAGCTAACTCAAGCTAACTCAAGCTAACTCAAGCTAACTCAAGCTAGTTCAAGCTAACTCAAGCTAACTCAAGCTAACTCAAGCTAGCTAAAGCTAACTCAAGCTAACTCAAGCTAACTCAAGCTAACCCGAGCTAACTCAAGCTAACTCAAGGTAGCTAAAGCTAGTTCAAGCTAACTCAAGCTAGCTAAAGCTAAGACAAGCTAACTCAAGCTAACTCAAGCTAACTCAAGCTAACTCAAGCTAACTCAAGCTAGTTCAAGCTAACTCAAGCTAGCTAAAGCTAACTCAAGCTAACTCAAGCTAACTAAAGCTAGCTCAAGCTAACTCAAGCTAGTTCAAGCTAACTCAAGCTAGCTAAAGCTAACTCAAGCTAACTCAAGCTAACTCAAGCTAACTCAAGCTAGCTAAAGCTAACTCAAGCTAACTCAAGCTAACCCGAGCTAACTCAAGCTAGCTCAAGCTAACCCAAGCTAGCTAAAGCTAACTCAAGCTAACTCAAGCTAATTCAAGCTAACTCAAGCTAACTCAAGCTAACTCAAGCTAACTCAAGCTAGCTAAAGCTAACTCAAGCTAACTCAAGCTAACTCAAGCTAACCCGAGCTAACTCAAGCTAACTCAAGGTAGCTAAAGCTAGTTCAAGCTAACTCAAGCTAGCTAAAGCTAAGACAAGCTAACTCAAGCTAACTCAAGCTAACTCAAGCTAACTCAAGCTAACTCAAGCTAACTCAAGCTAGCTAAAGCTAACTCAAGCTAACTCAAGCTAACTCAAGCTAACCCGAGCTAACTCAAGCTAACTCAAGGTAGCTAAAGCTAGTTCAAGCTAACTCAAGCTAGCTAAAGCTAAGACAAGCTAACTCAAGCTAACTCAAGCTAACTCAAGCTAACTCAAGCTAACTAAAGCTAGTTCAAGCTAACTCAAGCTAGCTAAAGCTAACTCAAGCTAACTCAAGCTAACTCAAGCTAGCTCAAGCTAACTCAAGCTAGTTCAAGCTAACTCAAGCTAGCTAAAGCTAACTCAAGCTAACTCAAGCTAACTCAAGCTAACTCAAGCTAGCTAAAGCTAACTCAAGCTAACTCAAGCTAACCCGAGCTAACTCAAGCTAGCTCAAGCTAACCCAAGCTAGCTAAAGCTAACTCAAGCTAACTCAAGCTAATTCAAGCTAACTCAAGCTAACTCAAGCTAACTCAAGCTAACTCAAGCTAGCTAAAGCTAACTCAAGCTAACTCAAGCTAACTCAAGCTAACCCGAGCTAACTCAAGCTAACTCAAGGTAGCTAAAGCTAGTTCAAGCTAACTCAAGCTAGCTAAAGCTAAGACAAGCTAACTCAAGCTAACTCAAGCTAACTCAAGCTAACTCAAGCTAACTCAAGCTAACTCAAGCTAGTTCAAGCTAACTCAAGCTAACTCAAGCTAACTCAAGCTAGCTAAAGCTAACTCAAGCTAACTCAAGCTAACTCAAGCTAACCCGAGCTAACTCAAGCTAACTCAAGGTAGCTAAAGCTAGTTCAAGCTAGCTCAAGCTAGCTAAAGCTAAGACAAGCTAACTCAAGCTAACTCAAGCTAACTCAAGCTAACTCAAGCTAGTTCAAGCTAACTCAAGCTAGCTAAAGCTAACTCAAGCTAACTCAAGCTAACTCAAGCTAGCTCAAGCTAACTCAAGCTAGTTCAAGCTAACTCAAGCTAGCTAAAGCTAACTCAAGCTAACTCAAGCTAACTCAAGCTAGCTCAAGCTAACTCAAGCTAACTCAAGCTAACTCAAGCTAACCCGAGCTAACTCAAGCTAACTCAAGGTAGCTAAAGCTAGTTCAAGCTAGCTCAAGCTAGCTAAAGCTAAGACAAGCTAACTCAAGCTAACTCAAGCTAACTCAAGCTAACTCAAGCTAGTTCAAGCTAACTCAAGCTAGCTAAAGCTAACTCAAGCTAACTCAAGCTAACTCAAGCTAGCTCAAGCTAACTCAAGCTAGTTCAAGCTAACTCAAGCTAGCTAAAGCTAACTCAAGCTAACTCAAGCTAACTCAAGCTAGCTCAAGCTAACTCAAGCTAGTTCAAGCTAACTCAAGCTAGCTAAAGCTAACTCAAGCTAACTCAAGCTAACTCAAGCTAACTCAAGCTAGCTAAAGCTAACTCAAGCTAACTCAAGCTAACCCGAGCTAACTCAAGCTAGCTCAAGCTAACCCAAGCTAGCTAAAGCTAACTCAAGCTAACTCAAGCTAATTCAAGCTAACTCAAGCTAACTCAAGCTAACTCAAGCTAACTCAAGCTAGCTAAAGCTAACTCAAGCTAACTCAAGCTAACTCAAGCTAACCCGAGCTAACTCAAGCTAACTCAAGGTAGCTAAAGCTAGTTCAAGCTAACTCAAGCTAGCTAAAGCTAAGACAAGCTAACTCAAGCTAACTCAAGCTAACTCAAGCTAACTCAAGCTAACTCAAGCTAGTTCAAGCTAACTCAAGCTAACTCAAGCTAACTCAAGCTAGCTAAAGCTAACTCAAGCTAACTCAAGCTAACTCAAGCTAACCCGAGCTAACTCAAGCTAACTCAAGGTAGCTAAAGCTAGTTCAAGCTAGCTCAAGCTAGCTAAAGCTAAGACAAGCTAACTCAAGCTAACTCAAGCTAACTCAAGCTAGTTCAAGCTAACTCAAGCTAGCTAAAGCTAACTCAAGCTAACTCAAGCTAACTCAAGCTAGCTCAAGCTAACTCAAGCTAGTTCAAGCTAACTCAAGCTAGCTAAAGCTAACTCAAGCTAACTCAAGCTAACTCAAGCTAACTCAAGCTAGCTAAAGCTAACTCAAGCTAACTCAAGCTAACCCGAGCTAACTCAAGCTAGCTCAAGCTAACCCAAGCTAGCTAAAGCTAACTCAAGCTAACTCAAGCTAATTCAAGCTAACTCAAGCTAACTCAAGCTAACTCAAGCTAACTCAAGCTAGCTAAAGCTAACTCAAGCTAACTCAAGCTAACTCAAGCTAACCCGAGCTAACTCAAGCTAACTCAAGGTAGCTAAAGCTAGTTCAAGCTAACTCAAGCTAGCTAAAGCTAAGACAAGCTAACTCAAGCTAACTCAAGCTAACTCAAGCTAACTCAAGCTAACTCAAGCTAACTCAAGCTAGTTCAAGCTAACTCAAGCTAACTCAAGCTAACTCAAGCTAGCTAAAGCTAACTCAAGCTAACTCAAGCTAACTCAAGCTAACCCGAGCTAACTCAAGCTAACTCAAGGTAGCTAAAGCTAGTTCAAGCTAACTCAAGCTAGCTAAAGCTAAGACAAGCTAACTCAAGCTAACTCAAGCTAACTCAAGCTAACTCAAGCTAACTAAAGCTAGTTCAAGCTAACTCAAGCTAGCTAAAGCTAACTCAAGCTAACTCAAGCTAACTCAAGCTAGCTCAAGCTAACTCAAGCTAGTTCAAGCTAACTCAAGCTAGCTAAAGCTAACTCAAGCTAACTCAAGCTAACTCAAGCTAACTCAAGCTAGCTAAAGCTAACTCAAGCTAACTCAAGCTAACCCGAGCTAACTCAAGCTAGCTCAAGCTAACCCAAGCTAGCTAAAGCTAACTCAAGCTAACTCAAGCTAATTCAAGCTAACTCAAGCTAACTCAAGCTAACTCAAGCTAACTCAAGCTAGCTAAAGCTAACTCAAGCTAACTCAAGCTAACTCAAGCTAACCCGAGCTAACTCAAGCTAACTCAAGGTAGCTAAAGCTAGTTCAAGCTAACTCAAGCTAGCTAAAGCTAAGACAAGCTAACTCAAGCTAACTCAAGCTAACTCAAGCTAACTCAAGCTAACTCAAGCTAGTTCAAGCTAACTTAATGAAGTTAACCCAAGCTAACTTGGGTTAATGAAGTCAAACTCAAGCTAACCCGAGCTAACTCAAGCTAACTCAAGCTAATTCAAGCTAACTCAAGCTAACTCAAGCTAATTCAAGCTAACTCAAGCTAATTCAAGCTAACTCAAGCTAGCTCAAGCTAACTCAAGCTAACCCAAGCTAACTTAAGCTAGCTTAAGCTAATTA
>NW_027453119.1:0-2500 GCF_964194025.1 Convolutriloba macropyga | reverse complement strand
AGTTAGGCGCCTTAACCCAACTTTTGGTTCATCCCACATCGCCGGTTCTGCTTACCAAAAGCGGCCCACAAAAAGCTTGCATTCATAGTCCAAGTGCAATTAAGTCACAAGGACATCTCACCGATTTATAGTTTGAGAATAGGTGAAGGAAAAATTTTCCCCCATTCCTCTAATCATTCGCTTTAACCGATGAAATTGCTTTGCGAAGATTTTTCAATCTTGCTCAAGCTTTTGCTATCCTGAGGGAAACTTCGGAGGAAACCAGCTACTAGATGGTTCGATTAGTCTTTCGCCCCTATGCTCAGGTCAGACGATCGATTTGCACGTCAGAACCGCTTCGGGCTTCCACCATGGTTTCCCGTGGCTTCGCCCTGCCCAAGCATAGATCACCATCTTTCGGGTCGTGTGCTACTTGCTCTGGATCAGTCATGCAATAAGAGCAAAACCGTCCGTGGTTGCGGGACACCGAATCGGCGCCCTCACCACACAAAGTAGTGCAATTCATAAAAATTACACTGTTCACTTTCATTTCGCGTGTGCGCTTTCAATGAGCGACAACACTTGCAAGCAACTCACACTCCTTGGTCCGTGTTTCAAGACGGGCTGTAGAGAGCATTGAATAGGAAGTTGAGGTCAGACAGGCAATCAAGATCAATTTATCTCATTTTGTTTAGAATCAACAAGAAGAATTCCGAGGAAAACTTCTGCTCGATTCATTAACAAGATTTGCCAAAAGACGACAACTACACTACTCGGTAGCCGAGAATATAATATCAAGGCATTGAGTATGGTAACGCTCACTCCAGTTCCCCTTCAACAGTTTCACGTACTTTTCACTCTCTCTTCAGAGTGCTTTTCAACTTTCCCTCACGGTACTTGTTTACTATCGGTCTCGCTTTATAATTAGCTTTTGGAGAGACATATCTCCAGCTTCGAGTTGCACTTTCAAACAACTCTACTCATAGGAATGAGCCATTATGACTGGTATCGAAAATGACCTTTACAGGATTTTCACCTTCTTTGATGCTACTTTCCAGTAGACATCAGGACAAATTCACCAGTCTAGCATCAAACCATACCGGACACCGAGAAATGTTGCCATTTCTCTTCCCGATGAGCTTTTCCCTGTTCATTCGCCATTACTAAGGGATTCTCAGTTGATTTCTTTTCCTCCCCTTACTGATATGCTTAAGTTAAGGGGGTTCTCTCGCCCAATTCAGGTTATGTAGTTGATTGTCTCTTAATTGGTTCACTGACCAATATGAGACAGAAACCGATTCAGCAGTTTTGTTCGCTACTACTATCAAACACAGGTCGAAGTTTCCATTCAGTCATTAATTCCAACTTTCAAATGTTGTTGTTTCAGCTTTCGCTTACTAGAAGCAACATAATACTCGCTGCAATACAGACCTCGGGAAACCCTCACCGTGAATAAGGTTCACTCACATATTTCACTACATTTTGCGTGGGATTGGAGATGAGGCTACTCGTTCTTGCTCAGTACTAGGCTGAAAATTAACGAAACTTCGTTACAAACGTTCACATGTTGATGTTTCCGCTTTCGCGTACTCGAAACAACATAATACTAGTCTTTGTAATTTAGTTTCATAATTTCAACTGTTCTCATGCAGAATTTTTGCTCATTCTTATCCCAAATTTTGACCTGGCTACTAGTTACACTCCTTGTACTTATTGCAAAATGACCACAAATTTCAACAGCTTTCACATGTTGCTGTTTCGGCTTTCGCTTACTACAGTCAACATAATACTCGTTGCAAAATAAGTGCTCGGCATCTGCAATTTTCCAAAGACGAAGTTTCGCCAGTTCAATTTTCGCTCGCCAATTATGGCTACTAATTCACACGGTACTGAGCTCAACAACATTAAATTTGTTCAGCAAGACTTTCACATGTTGATGTTTTGGCTTTCGCCTACTAGAAGCAACATAATACTCGTCTTGTTAGCTCATTCAATGAGAATAGCTTTTCCCGTTGAGAATTTTTGCCTTCAATTGGCGTTGTAGTGAGTTTGGCTACTCAGATCACCAAATACTTGTGACAATTCGAACCAGAAATGTTTTCAATTTTCACATGCTGATGTTTCGGATTCAACCTACTAGAAGCAGCATAATACTTGTATTCAACAATTTCTGTATCAAATCCCAGTTTTCTCTGGTGCATCTTTGCCAAACTATTCCAAACTGCCTGAGTCTGAATACCAATTACAGGTACTAGTAAATGCACGTTACTAAGGACTATATAGTTCTAGGTTACTGTACACAACGACGTTCACATGTTGATGTTTCAGCTGCCGCTTACTAGAAACAACATAATACTTATCGTGCATACCTTTCCATAACTTGTCCTTTTCAGATGCATTAGTTTCCCTTTGTCTTGGCTTCTACAGTCAGACTGGCTACTAGTAACAGCACAGTACTAATCACATATCGTTCTACAGTTTGCAGACAACTTTCACATGTTGATGTTTCAGCTTTCGCCTA
>NW_027453118.1:0-1000 GCF_964194025.1 Convolutriloba macropyga | reverse complement strand
TCCAGCAGTCCGGCAGCCGGCTACAGTACTCTACAAATACTCCCGGCCACAGGCTGTACATTTTTAGGGTATCCCTACGAGTACGAGTACCACTCTTTCTTGACCCGCGCGCCCTCGCCCTGCCTGGGCCCCTCTGTAACAATCCTCACACATCCCTACGAGTACCACTCTCCCTGTACTGTAGAGATATACCAGTGTACCTACGGGTTCTTGTCGATCGATAGCCGCAACTTGCGTTTTTTTTTTCACCCCCGGGGAGGAAGGTCAAAAAACCCATGCGTTATTATTATCACTTATCAATGATCGAAAACCCATACTACTACTAGCGATAGTGCTACTACCAGGAGGCCTCCTGCTACAGTACTACCACTACCTACTACTACCAATTGTAAAACTTGTAAATCAACGGAGTACTTGCTACTATATATTAAAAAAATGGTTTTATTATAGTACTTGTACTGTACTCTAACTAATAACGCCGACCAAAGGGCAACGTAGCACATGCCCAGCAGCCAGCTGTGATCTGGCTTGGTACAGTACTATATATATATGGCTAGACAGTTGGGTACGGGTACCTACCTACGGAGTACGGACGGATGAGCTTACGGGTGCCATGTCATGTGCCGAAGCGGAGACAGCTGGAGCTGCGCGAGAGCGTAGGGTATCTATAGGTACCCTTAGGTACCCTTAGGTACCCTAGCTCGATCGATCAGCCCGAAAGCTACTCGTACTCGTACATGTGCACAAAACGTACGGCAGCTTTATTCATGGCATGGCGTGCGGCGCGCGCGGAGGGATTGCTCACCAGCTCTGTCGCTTGATCGACAGCTCGAGTTGTTATCGATGGTTGCCGCTACGGCGGAAAGTTGCCGGCTCCCATTCACGCTCATGATTTTTTGAGCCAGATTTTCAACTGCCGCGTCCTCATGCTGTGCAAAGAATCTCCTGTGCAGTACAGTAACTTAGCCAGGAAATGAAAACCCAAACCACGCTCGGTGAG
>NW_027453117.1:0-30000 GCF_964194025.1 Convolutriloba macropyga | reverse complement strand
CTATTTTTGTAATTGTTGATTCGAAACTGCCCATAAAATTTCAATTGGATTTGGATCGGGACCACTCGGTGACAATTCAAGTACATTCTCCTCTTTTTCGAAAAAAAATTGATGATAATTTTTATTTCATGCGCAGGAGCATCTTCTTGTAGAAAAGTAAGGTGTTGAAAATGTAATTGTTCTTCCGGGAATTTCAAAAATTTCAAGCAATGCGGAAGTGCCTGCTTGTATTAAAATCTAAAAAAAACAATTTTCACTTCTCTGATTGTATTGTATCCAAAACATAAGTGATCGTTTGTCCAAACTCAATTTTTTTCTATCATTTTTTAAAAGTCCTGTTTCATTTGTTCAAAGAACTCGAAAATTCCTTTGCTAGATATGCCGTTAGCCTGTTAGCTTTATATGCATGCATGCTGTAGATTTTGATTTAAGGCTAAGTAACTTCTTGTATTTGTCCCTGAAAATTGGAACAATGTGGCAAATATTAAAAGAACAAAGCAGCCCAATCATCTTTTCTGTGTAAACGGGAAATCTAGAATGAAAACAAGAATGTTTAGAACTTCAAAATATCACGCCTTTCTTCACGTTTTAGCGCAGATCAAAAATAACGCTAACAAAGCACAAATTATGCTGTACGTGCCGTTTTGGTACCATAGTGTAAGAGCTGGGGAAAACATGGAAGAGCGTAGATTGAAACAGTGGCCAGGGGAGAATAGTATGATAAGAAGTGCTTAGAAAGAACTAAAATAGCCAAAAAAAAATTTGAAAATTCTGCTTTCAGGACATTTCTTAAATGATTTCAGCTTTTTTCAGCTCAATTCTATGCACAACATTTCAGCAGAATTATTATGTTTTCAGAATATCTCCCACCCTTGAATGATAACATGTATAGAATTCACGTTTTCCTAAAACATCTATCGCCAATTATGCAATTTTTGCTTTAAATTGTTTGTTTTGATACGCATTTGATTTCAAATCCATATATACAGCGTATGAATTACTCGTGAGAAATGTCCAGAAGTGAGAGAATTTAATGAAGACTTCATTTTGTCTAACAAAATGCAGCAACACCTAAGTAAGATGGGTAGACTTACGCATAAAATCTTTTTTGTGAACAAATATGAACTCAGAGTATTAAATCTTAGGGTTTCACCTCAATTTTGTGTTCTCCGTCTCTCAACTCTGAGTTATGAGTTGCGAAGCAATCCATGATGGTGTTCCTCAGGAATTCGTCAGGGAAAGCGCCCCTCTTCAGCCCCTCATTGGTCGAGAGAAGACACCTCTCATAGTGATCTACGTCATTCACGTCTCTAAATTTTCATTCACATTTCTAAGCTTTCGTTAACATATCAATAATAAAAAGTAGACGTTTTTGTATCCGTTAAAACTGCAGTCGTGTCAACAAAACTAGTCAGTAATACGCGCAAAAAAATCATTAAAACTCATAAGTATCTATTAAGAAGCAAAAATATATCTATTAATTCACTAGCATATAAAATATCCGAGGATGAGTTCCGCAATCCAAGACACGAATGGGTCAGATGGACACAGAGGTCATGGAATGGGAATCGGCTGCGACCGAGCTCAAAGTCTGAACAAAATCTCGATTGCGTTTTTCCGTCTGGCTCATGCCTGTTTTGTTTGGTCTGGCCGATTTCCAATCTGTCATGTCTGGCCCATACACAATTTTGGTCTAAACCATGCCATTGCCCAATTTTGGTTGGTTGGGTCTGGCTCATAATCATATTTTGGTCTGCTCAGTCTGGTTCATACCGACAATTCCGACATTTTGGTCCGGCCATTTATACAACATCGATCCTCCTCTATCTAGGCACTCATCCTGTCCATATGGTCTGTTCTGTCATGCTCAGCGTCTAATCGTTCTTTACCGGGGTCTATTTGGTCTAGCGCAGGGTTTGTTTGATCTGGCCCACAGGGTCTATTCGGTCTAACCCAGGGTCTGTTCGGTCTGGTCTGGGTCTGCATAGTCCGACTTATGGGTTTTTTTTGGTCGAGGCTCTGTTAGTCTGGCTCAGCGTATACTCGTTCTGGCCTGGGATCTATTCAGTCTAACACAGGTTCTGTTTGATCTCGCCCAGGATGACCAAAGTTTGTTCGCGGTTTGGGTTATAATCGACAAATACTTTTGCTTTTTGAAGGATAGACTGATGAATGACCCCAGACGAACTCCAACGGTTATCTTGTAAGATCTTGCAAGATTCTGGCAAATAACGTTTATCTTGCAAGATGCAAGATCCGGACGTTTATCTTGCAAGAATCTTGCAAGATCTTACAAGATAACCGTCAGCTTTTGACTGGGGTAGCCTAAACGACCTGTACGACATCGTGAAAATACCAATCACGGGCGTCGAATATCAGTAGAATATTTAATTTTGAACTTAATTGACATCTATTCACACCTGTTTTTCAAGATTTGGTTCCCTTTCCTCTCTGATCCATCCTTTGCAAAAATTTTTGGATCTATTCTGCCCCCCCCCCCCCCCGCTTAGTGGGCTTATAATTTTTACGCCCCAGGCGCACGTGTTATTTTTCTACGTAGTAACGTTCCTTATAACAAAATATAATTTTTAACTGGGTGGGGCGTAACTGGGGGGGGGGGGGGGGGAGGGGGGGGGGGGGCAAAGATAATAGATCCGAATTTTTAGTGCTTACAAGAACCAATTTCTAAAAACTAAATTTCATTTTTGATACTCATTTCCACTTTTGATAATGTTAAAAAAAATAACTTTGGGGCCCTCACTCTAAAAAATATTTAGTAAACTCAGACTAAACCAGCGCAACTAAACCAATATCCGAAAATTGTTCACGTTCAATGGTGGTATCTTTATTGTATACCACAACATCCCACTGTTGTGTAATAAGCATTTTTAATAGAAAAGCCTACCCAATTTATGAAATATTTCACGTTAAAAAATAGACACCTGCTTATCTTGTATATTTCCCATGGGACGTTTTAATTGATAGTCATCCAATGGTTATCAACGTAGCATATGCGAATGAAGCTGGAACCAAGAACTGCTTAAATGCAATTCCAGTTATCAAAAATCGATCCAACAGAGACCGAATTTGCCTCCAATCTCACTCTGTGCGAGCTAATAATTATTTCCATGCTTATTATAAACATTATAATAAGCATGGAAATGACCATGACCATATTTCCATGACATTATAAATTTAATTAATTTTTTATTTTGGTATATGCGACATAATTTGAATTAACCTAAGTTTTCTGTTGTGATATGCAAATAATAAATCAATTTAAATAATTCCCGGGTCGAGGTTTGGCGGTGAATTTTCGTAAGAAATGCGGTGAAATGCGGTGAAATATTTATTTTCACTGCATTCACCGCAATCACCGCATTTCTTACAAAATTTCACCGCATTCACCGCATTTCTTACAAAAATTTACCCAAAAACCTCGACCCGGGTTACACTGCCGGACTAACATCAATTGTATACTCGTTGATATGGCTCGGAATTGAGTGTTTTTTTAAATTTTTAAGCCATCATTGCTTACCTGATAGTCATGCAATTTATGCATAGATATCCGACATGAGAATGGAACTGCTGCAAGTGAGCCATGGCATTTTCCAGGAGGTAGTTTGGAGTCAGTCCAGTCTGGCACTTTTTGGCACAAATGAGACACTTGGCAGTGTGGACTGATGCTCTCAGCCTGCTAGCCGGAATCTTCGGACTCTTCTTCACAGAACACAGCACACAAATGTTCACTTTCTTGATGTTATGCTGGTCCTGAAGTAACAATTGTGAACATTGTGCAGGAGGAAATAATTTTATGCAAATAGGAAAATAAATTTTGCTTTCAAAACAATCTTTCAAGATAGCAATGGTGGTAAAATGCGTTTATTTATCATTTATGATTTCGTTTTAATTACCAGCTCGTCATTATTTTTTCCAGCCCCATTTTTTTTCAAATCTCAAACATGTAAATTGGAATAACCACAAGGCTAAAGTTACACGTCGTAATATTATAAATCAAACGTACTACATGTTTCCTTTGAAAAACCAAATAACATAAAGAACTAAGGTTCAGTTTCTAGTTTTCGTGAATTATTTTTTTAAAAATAAACTTTTAAAGCCTAATTATATCATTTCATTATGTTGGCCGTTTTGTCGGAGTTGTTATGCACTAATACATGATATGATGGAATTATGAATACTGACATTAAGGTGTTTGGACAGCTGGTGTGAGTTGAGGAAGAAACAGTCGTGAAGACAAATTGGACAGACATACTTCACTGCTCCTGCACACTTCACTGCATGAGACCACACCTGGAGAAAGTGGGCAAATTCATGAGCTCAGAAATATTTTACCAAGAAGAACTAAAAGCAATCACAATTTGGGGAAATGTTGTCTTCTCAATTTCTGCTAGGCTCAACGGTGAGGGGACTCTGTCGCCCAGAAGATCGATCAAATAAAATAAACCAAAGGTTTTGAATTGGTGAAGCAAGCGTTACTTTGTTACTCTGCTATTTCCCCTCTTCCACTATTTTATGCTGTTGCAAATTAGATTGCCTTGAAATAAGTTAATTCACAATGGGGCTCGTAATATCAATTCTAGTTATATGGATAACAAATGTAAGACAATTACTTGCACATCAATGGAAAGGGCAAACTTAAGACAATTTATAACAGTAAAAAATAATAATAATACCAGTATCAGTGGTTCACTTCCAAAATGAACTAAACCAAAAACGCTCACATTATCCCAGCTGGTCTTGCAATTACAAACCTCCCGAGTTCAGTCTCACTAAACTCTCAGTCTCCACTCTGCTTTTCACGCCAGCTTCTATAGTAGTAAGTAGTCCCACTAAACCAAATGCTTTCTCTCGCTTGTGCAAAAATCTCTCCTGTGTCCAAACTTCTGCTGTGTCTCAACAATTTTCTCCGGCCCTCTCTGATCTCTCTGCGTGTCACTTCAATTTATACTCAACCAATACGCTCTTATCTTAAGCAAACAAACCTTAACCTCTTAATTAAACAATGCGATTTACACTTGAAATCTGTCACATTCTGTAGGAAGGTTTTTTGCTATGCAAACAAATCAGTATCAAATTATGCTTTGTCATTCAACTGCTACCAACCATTGTTGTACTTTCTCCTTATCTTAAGCACACGACCTTTGGACTCTTATGTAAACAAATCCACTCCGCTTTATCTCGTATATGCATTTGACATCAATTTTTGCTCAGTAAACATTGAACGTTGCTCTGAAAAGTTCTGATTCCTCTATTTTCGCTATCAAATTAACTAGCTGCAATCAATCCCTGTCAAAACCTGTCAAAAATCATGTGATGAATAAATAACTAAACTCAAACTCAAAGCTAAGAGCAATCGCCATTCTGAGCTTTCTCAACACCTCATGCAATTCCCCAGTTAAAAACCGCCGAAAGGTCTGATATTCCTAAAAGCCCACCAATTGACCTCCAGGTGTCAATCAGGGGTCAATCATCCAAGATTCGTGGTCAAGTTGATAAAAACTATTTATTGTGAAGGAAAGTCCTATCACAGTTGCACCTGCTCACAAAATTTCATGGCCTAATTCCCACTAGAATACGAGCAATGACCGCGCACACTTTTTATCCACCTCCCGGATGACCCCAAATTTCAGAACGCAATATCTCGGGAAGTAGTATTCAGAACGTCTTCGGATAAAAATTGTTAGTAAATATAGGGTGCCACCAAATTGCCTGGCAATGACTAACGGATCAGCCATTGCCAGTCGTTTTTAATTTTAATGTTTTTAACGAGTCGTGGGTGCTGAAACCCGAAAAACTCCGAATTCGCAAAAGTGATCGAGGTGGGTATATTTTGGCACTAACTGTCTGAGGTTATCAAATAAATACCATTGCAAAGTCATTCGGCCACTCAAAAAGGCCATTTTCCGGTTTTTGGCACTCGGGTTATCCACAGCACCGACTTCCGGTAAGAATCTGGGGTTTAAAAAATCACCAATCGGAAACCCTTGAAAAGCTAACCCTCCAGAATTCATAAGCCCAATACTCCACGAGCAATTCAAATTTTACGTCCCGCAGCATCGGCAAGCGGTAGTTCCGCGGGGATTGAACTGGGGTCTAATCTGACATTAAAATCGGTTTCCTCGTACCAAATTTGTCTATCCCCCATTTTCAGGTCCATCCGATTTCAACTTTTAGAGAATTTACTATTCCAATTTAAGTGCTAACTATCTTCCTGTGATAATTAACAACATTTTTAAAAATCGCCATTTTACATCCTATCCTAAAACCTTCCCAAAATCATTAAAAACTTTAACTCATACGTGCATGACATTAAAACTGATTAACTCCATGTTTACTTACTCAACTACTCATTTTTCACAGTAACATACCTAAAAACCTTCAAATCACACTACTTCCGGTGTTAATAACTGGAAGGTGGATGATATGATTCGCCCGAAAACTATACCCGCAATACAGAACCATTGGAGGTTCCTCCCATCATTGATTGGTTATCCACCAATAACCCCTTTCACATCCCGGGGGGTCGGACGAATTCTGTACCCAGAGTATTTCCAAAAACTGATAAATTGTTTTTTTTTAATTAAAAATTCCAATAAATGTCTTCCACAACTTTCTAAACCATTCCCATGATCACCCAATACATTACTGCACAAGTACATGCTAGTACGACTGGTTTAGACCATTATTTCATCCTTAAATTATCGAACTTTTGAACTGTCTAACCTAATATATTAGAAACCTTCGAATAACACCACTTCTGGTGCTAATAAATCAGATCGGATAAAGTGTCACCGGCAGAGCAACCCTATTATATATGAACAATCATTAGTGTGACATGCCCAAAATTTTTCAGAGTCCAACGGTGAATATAACTTAAAGAGTTGAGGGGTAACAGGTTTGGGGGTTCCCATTCTTTTGCAAATTCGAAATCGTACTTTTATTTACATCAAATCGAAATTCCAATTCTGTTCAAAGTATCTAGTTCACTTGATATGTTCGCTCTCTAGTTTTCTTCTAAATTTAAATCGCTCATTTCGATTGCGGCCTGATGCACAAATACAACTTTGCTAAGTAAACGATATCGACAGCTCAATATGCTTTTGTTCATCAATTTGTTTGTTTAATATATATCACTCAACTCCCCTTTCTGGCGCCTTCAAAACAATAATCCTTTGAGAAAGAACGTTTTTTTCAAACACCTAATTAACTTGTCTTAGTTGACCTAAATTATCTAACTTACTCGCAGTTTCTACTTATGAAAATTTCTTATGTTCTACAGGAAAGACCAGACCTGTGTGAGGAGATCTAGACCTGAAAAGTCGTTATGGTAATTTTAACAATAGTTTAAAGTTGGCCTTGGGTAAAATGACAGTTTGGGTAAAAAGGCAGGTTGGGTATAATGGCATTGGGTAAATTGGCAGGTTGGGTAAAATGGCATTGCGTATAATGGCATTGGGTAAAATGGAACTGGGTAAATTGTCCTGAGATCGGTACAAGCATAGCTCTAAAAAGGTGGCATTTCAACCGACAAAACAATTCACCTCTTTGCAATAAATGCTACATTCGAAACAAAATTGCCATATTCAAATGATAAAAGCAATTAGCGTTAATTTTTCAGTCTATATTCAAAAGATATCGCTATGATTTGTACTGCAAATACTCCAAGACCGAGGAACCTCAAGGTCGCTGTGATTCAGTACTGCGCCCTTGTGTTACCATGGTAACTTCATGGAACAGTACAGTAACACTAGGGTCCGAACGATCGTCCATTCTTTTTGGCTTGACATAGTTTATTAGTTTCGATTAGAAGCTCAACTTTTTTTTTAAAAAAAAACGTTCGCTACCCTGTGAATGGGAGTGAAAATAAATACTTCTAACCGCAAAGCACCACATCTTCTAACAGTGAAAGCGGTGAAATTTTGAAAAAATTTGTAGTGAATAAATCAGAATTTCTAGTTACAGGTTACTTTTTTCACCGCATTCCCCATTCATCGCAATCATCGTAATTCTTAGGTTCTTTGAGCTATACCAGAGACTCGCGTAAAGAGATAAAACCTGAAAACTTCGAGGCAAACGAAAGAATAAATTTAAGAGCTATAAGAGGTTCTTTAATTTATAGCGGATCTTTCCCGTTTATGCCCCCCACCCCCCCCCCCCCCCACCCCCCAGCTTAGTCGGCGCATATTATTTGCACCCCCCCCCCCCCGCCGACGCACGTGCCACTTTTTTACATAATGATTTACTATTTATTGGCACGTGATCTGTAACTGAGGGGGGGGGGGGGCATAACGTACTGGGGGGGGGGGGCATAGCGTACTGGGGGGGGGCACAAACGGAAAAGATCATAAGTTATTCTGGAAATATATAATACTTGTTGGAACGAATGTATCTCTATGCCAGAGCAGCAGTTGACTGGACAATCCATCATTACAGTCTGGTTGTGCTTGGACTCCACGTGGGGAGGGTACCACCACAGACCCACACTCTTGTCACACCCTCCAGTACCACACCCCACGTCAAATGACTCATCTACCCAACACAATAAATAGGAATATTTTTTTAAAATCTCAATTATGTAAAATCGAATAACCCCTAGTGTAACGGCTGCTCTCCTTGTGTTTCACAAAGAAAGTTTTACACCGCCCAGTTCGTTCTGAGTGGTTACAAAATCTGTCCGGATACTTCGTTGATGCAGTTAGCTTTTGTAACTGTATATCCGCTCTGCTATACTTACCGTTGCATTAATTATTCAGTTTTGTAACTATTGGCTAATCGTAGTTTTTTCAACTATCAATTTGAACTGGATTGCTACAGATCACACAATACGGGATCTTTTTATGTATACCAGTTCAATCCGATAGAAAAAACAAATCGAAGACAAAGATATATGTCTAAGACCTGTTTGTGCAAAAATATTTAAATTTAAACCTTAGTTGGCTTTTGCTGTTTGTACTCACAAGTTGAGAATACCAGAAGTTGGGGTTGTAACAGTTGAATTTCAGCTCCAATAATTCGTTGATGCAAGACACAGTAACAGAGTTTACTGCTCAAGAATAATATTTTGAATACAAGACACAGTAACAATTTACTGCTCAGGAATATTTCTAGTTCAAGACACAGTAACACGTTATTTACTGCTCAAGACAATTTGTTTTTGCAATATTTTGCTGAGTTATACTTTAAGTCGTTTTCTGCGGCTGCTACGTTGAGTTCTGTGTGTTGCTTTTGTTATTTTCTCCTTTTCTCTTTTTTCTCACGTGACAAACTGTAACTAGAACTAGAACTATAACTATTAAATGACTCGGACAACAGAAAGTGTTTTGTTTCTATTTTCCCTCCTACACAATTTTGTTATTCCTTAAGCTCAGCTCCAACATAGCCGGCCCTGTGTTCCTTCGTGAAAACATCATCGTCACTTGGTATTACTGGAGCGAGCTTCACTACGGGCTTCTTGTAGTATCCATCCTTTGTTCGGATTTTCGCTGATCGATTCACTCCGTCGAACCCTTCAAAGGTTTCGGTTATTCGACCCAGATTGTAATATCCACGTTTGTCACTGTCTTCCACTAGCCACACAAGATCACCCTGCTGAAGACTTCTGTCCTTTGTGGTCTGCCATTTCTTACGACTGTTCAACGTTGGCAAGTACTCTTTACGGAATCTGTCCCAGATGAGGTCTGCGTAAGCTTGCGTTTGTCGGAAGAGCTTTCTATGATCAACAAATTGGTATGAACCTGATAGATACGGTAAACAAAGGTTCTTGTTGCCAAGTAGGAAATGGTTTGGAGTAATAGCTTCTAAATTGGTAGCATCAGAACTGACCTGTGTCAGCGGTCTAGCATTCAACGTCTGTTCAACAAGACACATCGTGGTTGACAGAACATCTTCCGTGACTGATCGATTGCCCAGCACGGCATACATTGCCTTCTTACAACTCCTAACCAGTCTTTCCCACACTCCTCCAAAGTGTGGTGCTGCAGGTGGGTTGAACTTCCATCTGATTCCTTGTTGAATCAGATGTTCTTCATTTTGCCTCTTGTTCCATGCTGCTATATACTCTGCCAGTTCTTTTTCAGCTCCAACGAAGTTTGTCCCGTTATCGCCTATCATTTTGACCAGTTTGCCTCTTCGAGCAATGAATCGCATAATTGCGTTCAGACAACAATCAGTGTCTAGTTTTGGTACAACCTCTATATGTACCGCTCGTACAGTAAGGCATGTGAATAGACAGCACCAACGCTTTTCTTTTCTTTGACCAATCTTTACTATGAATGGTCCGAAATAGTCTACGCCCACATTCGAGAACACTGTTGATGCGACTAATCTTTCTTCAGGTAGATCTGCCATTACTGGTGCCTTTGTTTGGGCTCTTCCCTTTCGACATCTAAAGCATTTGTTTTTGATCGATCTCAAAGCATTTCGTATGCCTAGGATCCAGAATTTCTGCTGAACTATGTTTCTGACATGTTCAGTACTTTCGTGATGACTATCCTTATGTTCATTTTGCAAGAGTAATTCAATTACATGGTGCTTCCAATTTGACAGTATTGGGTGCTTCGTTTCGAAGCTCAAAAGACTTTACTTATTCTGCCTTGGGCACGAATAAGTCCTTGCTGGTCTATGAATGGTGAAAACTGGAGGATTTTGCTGTTTTTTGGAATTTCCTTTTCAGCCTTGAGAGATTTCATCTCTTCAGCAAACTGTTCTTGCTGCAGTAGTCTGAAGATGCCTGCTTGTGCACCCTCTCTTTCTTCAACACTTAGTGTTTTTGTTGCCGGTTTGTGTTTTCTAAATTCGCGCTGTAAGTATGCCATTGTATTTACAAGTCGATTGAGATTGCTGAATTGTTCCCACTGAACAATCAGCTTCTTCTCTTCAACCTTCGCTGAGAAAACCATTTCGTCGTTTTGTTCTTCTGAAGCAAATGTTAAATTCAACTGTTCAGGCCATTCGTTCTATCGTTGCTTCAACCAGGTCGGCCCAGTGAGCCATTCGCTTCACCTAAGTTCGTCAACATTGATCGCTTGTGTCCCGATGTCAGCTGGATTGTTAATACCACACACATGATTCCACTGTGAAACATTAGATGTATCCAAAATCTCAGCCACTCTGTTTGCAACAAACACTTGTTGCTTACGGTGGGAGCTATGAATCCATTGTAGAAGAGTAGTGGAGTCTGTCCAAAAGGTACAACTGTGAATCTTCGATTCGTGTTCCTTCACTATCTGTTCTTTAAGTCTCACCGCCATCACTGCTGCTTGTAGTTCCATGCTTGGTATGGAAAGATGTCGCATCGGTGCGACTCGGCATTTTCCGATTACAAATGCTAAGTCTGCTGAGTATTCTTTGGGCTTTGAACGTAGTTATGCCACAGCGCACTCTGTGTCATCAGATGCGTCGGCAAACACATGAAGTTCCCATTTGTCCTTGGCTGTGCTGAAGTATCTTCTATCAATGCTGGTTTCTGCTACTTCTGGAAGCTGCGCTTTCCACTTCAGAAACTCTTCTTCTTCGTTAAGTTCTACTGAGTTGTCCCAATGTTGTCCATTTTTGGTCCAGATGCTCTTCAGGAGTCGTCTCATATGGACACTGAATGGTGCAAACAGTCCAAGAGGATCAAACACTGCAGAAACTAGAGATAAGATATTCCTTTGGGTGATTGGGGTCTCAACTTCTTTGCTTGTACCTCTACAAACCTGTAGACTATCATCGGTAATCGTCCACTGAAGCCCAAGCACCGATGACCCTTCCTGGCTGGGTTCTACTTCAACCTGCTTTGTTTTGCTGATTGATCTTAAGTCCTCTGGGATTGCGTTGGTTACCACGTCGCTGTTGGTGATCCACTTCTTCAGTTCAAATCCATGTTTTGAGAGAAGAGGTTGCAGTTCTTTGAAAACCTTGATTGCTTCTTCAGGTGTTTCGACTGACTTGATGAAATCGTCCATGTAGAAGTTGTTTTGGATTGCTTTTGCTGCAATAGGGAACTCGTCCTCGTTATCAATCGCTACTCGCTTCAAAGCGTAGTTGGCACATGATGGTGAACTCTTTGCTCCGCAATCATGACGTTTACGTAAATTTGCAAATGTTCGTTCACTGTTGGTCACCACAGGAATCTCAAGCAGCTTTTATCCCGTTCAGCAACTTGCACTTGCAGAAACATTGATTCAATATCTGCGGTTAAAACAATTGGTCCTTCTCAAAATCTAAACATTGTTCAGATCAACCCGTGTAGCAGATCGGGTCCGGCTAACAACTTGTCATTTAGGCATACATCCTTGTATTTTGCTGCAGCGTTGCAAACACGGCGAACTTTACCCGGTTTGTTGGGGTTTAGTACTGGATGGTGTGGCAAATACAATTCCTTTCTGAAAGTGCCTTCGACTTCCGATTTGCCAAGGCTCTTCACAAATCCCTTTTCAACATCTGTATCAATTGAATGTTGATACAATTTTTTTTAAATTTGGGTCTCGTTGGAATCTTCGTTCCAGTGAGTAGAGCTGACCAAGGGCCGAGCCGTAGTTGTTTGGAAGATTGGGTTCTGGTTCACTCCAGAGCATGCCCACTACGTACCGCTCGACCGTAAACTTTGTTGTGCTCTCTGAAAACTTCTGAGCTTGCTGCTCTTTCTTTGATTGACTTAAAACTTTTTTTTGGAAGCATACGTTTCTATGTCCCACCATGATTGGATATTTTCTGCCACTTTCACATCTTCTGTGAAGGCAAAATGACAAACATTTTGACTTTTCTTGCCTGTCATGGGACCACTGACTACCCATCCTAATTCTGTTAAGACGGCGAAAGACTCACTTTGTGTTCCAATCTTATAGTCCAATGGACGTTGAATTTCGTAGGCATCTTGTCCAAGTATGATGCCTACTTCCATCAGGTTGAATGTTCTGTTAGTGAGAACATTCAGGTGTCTGAACTTGTTCTTCAGTTCCTTGTAGTGATATGTTGTGTTTCCCAACGAGATTGATGGGTGTGCAAACGCTTCAATTGAATGCACCTTTGAATGTAGTCCCTTTATTGCAATAGGAAGCTTCTTTGTCCTCAAATCTTGCGTCCCATGTATGCCAGCTAGGTTCAAGGTAACGTCCGTGCCTTTGGCTTGTAGTTGGTCCTTGACACTTTGATCGATGAATGATACTGTTGTCCCACTATCGAGGAAAGCGTACGTAGTCAACCTGTTACTACCACTCTGAAGCGATACAGGAACTATTTGAAGGAAACTAGTTACTTGGTTACTCTGGTTGATTGTTGCTGCGCTTACGTTAACTGCGTGACTACCCTCGTCCATTTGGTTTTCTGAGTGTAGCAGTCTGTTGTGCTTTCTGGTACATCCATTTAAACCGCACGGGTGGACTTTACAGTCTTTGATTGCATGCCCTTTCCCCAGACATCCATAACATAAGCGTTCTTTTCTTACTGCTGCATAGCGATCGGTGACATTCATATTCTTAAATATTGGACAGTTCCATATCTTACGAGTGCCAACCGCTAGTGGGCAGTTGTTGTTTTGCATTTGCTTCGTTTCGTTCGCAGTAACGTTTGACGATTTTGAGAATCGTTTTTCCTTGTTAGCGTTTGGTCGATCATCTTCCTTCCGTTCGCTCTTGGTTGATGGCATTCCTTCATGGACAAAAGCCATTCGAGCTAACCATTTTTCAAGGAGAGTGAGATCGGGCCTATCTTCTTGACACTCGTCAACGAAAAAGAACCACTTTTCTTTCAAGTTTGGGGGCAGCTTTTCAATTGCCACTTGCAGTGTTGAACTTGATTGCAGGTCGCCCTCATAGTTGTATTGCTTCAGTACATTAACTACGTTGCTGATTGTTATTGAGTAACTAATTATAGCCGTTAAGTTGTGCATTCGAATTGGTTGTTGTTTGCGCAACATGTTAAGCTGAGCGTCAACAATTAGGTAAGGTCGCCCAAACTTCCGTCCCAGGAGTTCACACGCTAGAGCGTAGAATTCTCCCGAATAGCCCGTTTCTGATATAGCTGACTTTGCTTTACCTGTCAACAAAGTTTTCAAGTGGCTCATTTTCTCTGAGTCGGGTATATCGCGATGGTGAACCGTTGCTTTGAACATATTCGACCACTCCGGCCACTCTAGGGGGTTGCCGTCGAATGAACTCAACTTCAACTTAGGTAGTTGACTACTACTGCTTGGTTTATCACGCTTAAACTTGTCCTGTTCCCGGGCTGAGCTGACACGCCCTCCACCTGGTGACCGTGACTTAAGTACACCTTCGCGATTGAAGCTTACCCTGGGATAATTGTTGTCGATCCTAGTTTTTGCACGCTCGAAACTATCATCGTGCAACTTGGAGAATTTATCCGAGTTATCGAGCCAACCGGAAACATCTTTGTTCTTCGGGGTTTTCCAGTTGAATGGTGCTCTACTTCGAATACTAGGGGCCGCACTTTCATCAGAATCTGTTGCTCTTGCGTCAAGAGCTTCTTTCTCGTATTCCAGTTTCAGTGCACCTTCTTCTTCAAAAAGTTGCATCTCCATTTCAAGCTCTTTCCATTTCAATTCGAATTCAATTTTCTTCAACCTCATTTTTGCTGCAAAGTCTTTCTCTAAAGCCGCAAGTTTTTCTGCCTTCTTAGCTCGTTTATCACAGGAGGCCTTTGAATCGTTGCCCTTGTTTGGGTTTCCACTTTCAACAGTTCGTTGAGAAACTCCTACAACAGACTGTGAAATCTTCGCGGCATTTGGTTCTGCATCGCTTATCAATTGTGCGGTTTGATTCTGTTGATCCGTCATGTTTGTTTCTCCGTGAATGTATGGTAACCAATCTGCGTTTAATGTTTGTAAGAAGTTTAGTCGTTCGGCTTCGTAACGATTAAAAAATTCGGGATCACGAAGAAGATTTGCTCGCTTCCGAAGAAGAATGCAGAAAGAGTCGTCAAGCTTCAGTACCTGTTGATAGATGGTCTTGAGTTTGCTTGGTCTATCGTTGTTTTTGATTAGCTCCTGGCCCTCCTGAGTTTTTGCTTCGAGTTGTTGTTGACAGTTGCTAATCTGTTTATGCAGAACGTTTTGACTCTGTGACGGAGTCACTTCGTTTGTAATTTGGGGTTGCAGCTTGAATCTCTACAGTACTTTTATTCATTTGCCTTAATTAAGCCTTGCTATTCACTTTCTAATGCACTTTGCCTAATTTGCTTTGCGTCTTGAATTGCCTGTTGAGTTTTGTTCTCGTTCGTCGACGACTTCGTCACTTCGACTGTTCGGTTGGACAGCAGTTTATTCCACTGTCCGGGTCGGCGGACCAAATGTAACGGCTGCTCTCCTGTGTTTCAAAAAGAAAGTTTTACACTGCCAAGTTCGTTCTGAGTGGTTACAAAATCTGTCCGGATACTTCGTTGATGCAGGTAGCTTTTGTAACTGTATATCCGCTCTGCTATACTTACCGTTGCATTAATTATTCAGTTTTGTAACTATTGGCTAATCGTAGTTTTTTCAACTATCAATTTGAACTGGATTGCTACAGATCACACAATACGGGATCTTTTTATGTATACCAGTTCAATCCGATAGAAAAAACAAATCGAAGACAAAGATATATGTCTAAGACCTGTTTGTGCAAAAATATTTAAGTTTAAACCTTAGTTGGCTTTTGCTGTTTGTACTCACAAGTTGAGAATACCAGAAGTTGGGGTTGTAACAGTTGAATTTCAGCTCCAATAATTCGTTGATGCAAGACACAGTAACAGAATTTACTGCTCAAGAATAATATTTTGAATACAAGACACAGTAACAATTTACTGCTCAGGAATATTTCTAGTTCAAGACACAGTAACACGTTATTTACTGCTCAAGACAATTTGTTTTTGCAATATTTTGCTGAGTTATACTTTAAGTCGTTTTCTGCGGCTGCTACGTTGAGTTCTGTGTGTTGCTTTTGTTATTTTCTCCTTTTCTCTTTTTTCTCACGTGACAAACTGTAACTAGAACTAGAACTATAACTATTAAATGACTAGGACAACAGAAAGTGTTTTGTTTCTATTTTCCCTCCTACACAATTTTGTTATTCCTGAAGCTCAGCTCCAACACCTAGGTTAAAATACATGTTGTAATATTATAAATCAAACATACTAAATCTTTCCCATGAGTAACTAAATATATATATTTTTTAAAAAGCTATGGCAAAGACGGTTTAGGTTGATGTCAAAAAATAACATTTTAGCAGCGCCAGCATCGAATTGCGATAGCCAGATCTTTTCCCTGGTTTTAATCTATTTTGGTCAACGCACGTAGCGATGACAAGAGTTGATGAATATCTAACTGCTAACACGCGTTAAATAATAAAAAAAGGTGAAAGTGAGCGAAGACGCGTTTTGGTTAGACTATGAAGTTCTACCACTTTTTTCCCAACATTTACTATAAGAATAATGGCGAGGTTTTTTATCTGTCGAAAATCTTACTTGAGTGCGCGATGCTGTTATGTAGATTCCTCTCAAAGAAACTAGTGAATTGTCGTGAATTTTTGTAAGATCACCGCTTACTCTAGCGGTGAACTTACATAATTTCACCGCATTCACCGCATTTCACCGCAAAATTATGTACGAAATTTGCGGTGAAAACTAACTTTTCACCGTTATCTTACATAATTTTCCGATTTTTTCTCGACCCGGGTAACTAACTGCTAACAAGAGTTAAATAATAAAAAAAGGTGAAAGTGAGCAAGGACGGGTTGTGGTTAGATTGTATTGGTCGCAATACTTACTTGAGTGCGCGATGCTGTTATGTAAATTCCTCTCAAAGAAACTAGTGAATCTTTTCTCTTCTCCAGTCATTTTCTTGCACTTCAAACACCTAAAACTTGAATTCAGTTAGCCAAGAAAACTTGGATCTATTCTGTTTTGCAAGTGGGCTTATATCTTTTACGCCCCCCCCCCCCTCAGGCGCACGCTATTTGTTTTACATAGTAACGTGCTATATAACAACATATATTTTGTAACTGGGGGCGTTAAAAACACGGGGTGGGGTGGGGGGGGGGGGGTGGAGGGCAAAATAGGATAGATCCGAAAACTTAAAGCATCTTGCAGAAAATTGTATGCAGTTTTTTAGAGAACATTTCTGAGACAAGAGATCTTGGTACCTTTTAGCGACATGAGGGGGAGTAGAGTTTTTGTTTGAGTTTAAGTTTGAACTGACCTGAATAGACCGTCTTGATCAGTGCCCTGTTGACCTTCACTGCCCTTGCGGCTGTTGTCACTATTACTGTTCTGACCTCCTCCCCCTCCCTTCTTTGGACTGTCGTGTATGTTTGGGTTCATGTACAACTCCAGTGACTCTCTGAACTTCTCGTTGAAACGTTTCTTGTCACTTGGTGTCTGGTCTGAATAAATTCTTGCTTCTGTTAAAAAGTTTAGATCTATTCTGCCCCCAACCCCCCCCCCCACACACACACACACACACACACACACACACCAGTGGTGTTTTTATTTTTTATCCCCCCCAATAACAACTTATGTGTTCTTATATAGCACGTTACTACGTAAAAATTGCATGTGCGCCTGGGGGGGGGGGGCGCAAAAGTTACATGCCCACTAAGCTGAGGGGGCCGAAACATAATACATACAAAAGTTTTTCCGTCTGTGACCCCACACTATTGGGCCTATATTATTTGGAAAAAAAATAAGCTGTAATATGCAATATATAGACCATTTTGCAATTTTTGCCCTCTGAGCAGACTCAAGCCTGACTATTGCCTTTGTGTGACCATCAAGTTGGTGTCTCGCATTACCCCCCCCCCCCCCCCCCAGTTTGCAGCCCAAGATGATCTGACCAGAGATCTATTGTGACTGGAACCTCATCATGGGATATGGGCATTAAATGGTTTACTGTAAAACGACACATAACTATCTGAATTAAATTGACCGTGGTCCTGATCAAGAACATCGTGCCGATTTACAAAATCAAATTTCAAATGAAAGTTAAAGTGTCAAAATCGTTTTCCTCGTGAATTTATTTTTATTAATCTTTCTAGGCCTTCTCGCTTTCTATAAAAAAGGGTTTCAACGTTACAAGCCAGTGCCTATTCACCAAATATAGGAAACCATTTCGTCCATTTTTTTTCTTTAAAAACACAAAAACTAACTTATAACTATCTGAAAATTTGAATGTTTGAAATACGTTTATCCAGAAAAACATAAATATTTACTTTTCTTCTGGAAAGGTCATTGCAAAGAGCAGTCCAGCTCAACAAGTGCCCACCCTTTAAAAGTAGAAATTTACCAAAACAAACCAAGAATTATGCTTGAAGTTTTTGAAAAAGCCAAAAACGTTACCTTACTCATGCTTTTAAGATCAGATGGTAAAAGACACAAATCTTGTGTAAAGTTATATGCTTTCCTCAAATTACTCTGTAGAGATTTCTCACCAATAGTGCTGCAACTCCTCGCCGGAGGTAACATTTCGTTTTTGTTTTTGCGCGTGTTTTGTTTGTTTTGGTTTTTATGCCGAGCGAAGATTCTCAAAGAGAAAACCTCAGGGAGCTCTCGAAACATTTCAAAAAAATGCCAACAGGTACAGTTCAAAAACCGACAGAAGTGACTTAATGTGCATAAATATTGTTATGGGATCGGTCGGTCTTATGAAAGATATAATTCGCCAAATGCGTTTTTGACATCCTAATATTTTATTCAGATCTCTCTTACAGGCAATACCATATATCGGTATTCCTTATTCAATTGAAATTTTGACGTAGGAAATGTAAAATGCTGGCAGTTAAAACTTGGTAAAAAAGTTTCTTATTTTGAAAAACAATGCCACTTATTCTGCTCAAACTGTTATAAACATGCTCAACATGCAGGCTGAAAGACAGTTTTTTATCAATGAGAACACCTAGATAATTGTAAGAATCAATCACCTTTGTAGGTTTTCATCAACAACCGCACTAAACCGATTTCCTGATCCGAAGTTGAATTTGCAACATTTATCTACCTTGATGGTTAACTTATTGTTATCAAAGCAATTTTGAGCCTTAACAAGGTCTGAGGACAATGCCTGACTTAAAGAATTTCCTCCACCAAATATTGTAGTATCATCAGCAACTAAAACATCTTCACAAATCTCAAAGATTTGGGGCATGTTGTTGATGTATATCAGAAACAGCAACGGACCATGCGCAGAGCCTTGTGGTAAACCACAATCTGACTGATGCAACTCACTAGTTTTTCCGGATTGAAACTCCACGAATTGAATCCTATGTGATAGGAAGCTTTGTAAAAAGTTAAGAAATTTACCTCCAAAGCCACAACGTTTACGTTTTTGCAACAAAATTTTGTGATCAATTGTATCAAACGCCTTAGTGCTGCTTTTTGTTCAGAATTTTTCTTAGGAATTCATCAAGCGTTAAGAGAGCCGTACTGCACTGGACTGTCCCACTCTAAAACGAAATTTCGTGGTGGTAATTACTTTATTTTTTATCTAAGAACTTCAACATCCTATGATAAATTATGCTATCAAAAACTTTTTTCAAAGATGGTAAGAGACTTATAGGCCGGTAATTGTTAACATCAGTTCGCGTGCCACCTTTATAGAGGGGCAAAATTTTGGCCTTTTTCAAAATACTAGGATAATGCTCTTCAAAGAAACAGCAATTAAATAGATTTACCAATGGTGAACTTATAACAGGTAGCAATAGTTTAAGAACCTTGCTGGAGATACAATCATTACCAGTGGAGTTAGAATTATTAATTTTTTTATGGCAATTACTACTTCGTTTGTTGTTATGCCCCAAAAACAAAACTGTTTAGTACTCGATGTCCAAGAAGTGTTTCATTTTTACTATTTTTATTCGTGGCAAGACTATTTCCTATGTTTGCGAAGTATTTATTATCTTAATGTAAAAGTGGCTTGTGGGATTTGGCGGTTAAGGAACATTATACTAAATGGTTTATATTTGTAACTGGAGTAGTGATATGTACTGGGGGTTCAATAACTGAAGCAATCTAAAATTGTTATTGGTGATCAGTATCCAAGGATGATTATCTGTAGACCTAATCCGGAACTAACCCTATTTGATAAATCAGAAAGATCCAGAATTCAGTTAGTCAATTATTTCATGCACTTTAATTGTTTCATGCACTAACCTTATCATGATTCAAAAGCCCAAAAAGTATTTTTGTGAAAAGTTACCCCACGGGGACGATATGGATATACCCAGCATTTCTCTAACACCTGGTTAGAAAAAACTCTAACCCTTTTTGAGCACTTCATCGGCCTCGTCTTCGTTTCGATTCAAGTCCTCTTTATCCCTCAGGAAGAATCCCTTGTTCGCCCTCACTCTCGAATTCCTTTTCTCGCTAAACTTGCTCAGCCGTTTGTTCAGCTCCATCTCTCTCTTGTTCTTCTCTGTCTCTGCTGGGGACATCTGGCAACAGAAAAATAATGAAAACAGAGGACAAAATTGCAAGCAACATCTAACAGTCAAGTTTAATTATTGCAATTGTTCTCTGCTGTGTTTTGATAGCATCTAGTTAATTACATTATGAGATTCATTCCGTGTCAAAATTTGAAAATATTAATAATTCAGTTTTTGCAATTTTGATAAAGCAACAATAATAATAATGAGCACATTGCCGTTCATTTTCGCTTTTGGGTTGAGTGAGAAAACGTAAGCACAAAAAAGTGAGCGGAAAACTCAACTCGTGTGATTATAGCCAGAACAAGAGAATTCTTGATAAAATGGTCTGAAATATCGAATATTTTTCTAGTCGAAGGAATTTTCAAAAAATAACGAAAATGAGCCCAACTTCCGTTCAAAGTCTTTTGAGCATTTTGGTTGAATGAACAGATTGAAAGGTCTAAAACACAAGGACATAAGATATGAACGAAAAACTCAACTCGGGTGGTTGGCCAGAAAGTTTGTGCGTTGCACATTATGATCTCTAAGGAATAATAATTCTCATAAAATCGAACAATTTATTGCCATATGATCATAGAGCTTATAGCACAAACATTCAGAAGAGTTTATAATTTTTGAAACAAAAGTTCCAAATGCGAAATTGTGTGAAGAAGGAAACCAAAGTCTCTTCTCGTTAACATTTTTTTTTGCTTTCAGAGCGCTGAATTACACCACGATATACAGTAGTGTAGTTGAAATTCTGTGAATGACAGTGCGTGGAGTTGGAAGCACCCTTGTTGGGAACGCTTTCAACTAAACAATTGTGATTCAATTGAACAACATTGATATTGCTGATGCAGACAAAAAGTATAGAAAACAGTTTTTCTAGAGAAAAAAGAAAAAAACTAAACAAAACTGAAAAACTGTGTTCTTGTTTTGATCGTTTTCTGGCTTCCTGAAAAACACTTTGTGTGCAACTTATAGCTGTTTTTTGCAGGCTACTTGATCCAACGAAGGCAGTGCTGACATTTTATAAAACTTGTTTGGTTTAAGAGGAAGATCAAACAAACTTTATTTTACATTTTTTTCTAGTTTCTAAAGGGCTCTCGTTATGCCCATTTTCCACGGTTCATTTTCGAAAAATCAAATGACACAAACTTTATAGAGTGGTAGAAACATTGAATACTACAGAACAGAACAACTGAACAGAAAAAGAGAAATGTTGCTGTTGAGAAAGAAAGGAAAAACTTTCTGTTTTCTGTTGATTATTCTTGATGCTTCAATTAATTTTCTAATTTGAGCCTGAAAAATAGTTGAATGTTCATTTCAGTAAACTGTAAAAATGAAGTTGTCATTAGTTTGTATTTGCTTTCACCAGGAAACAAAAAACTCAAATCGGAAAAATTTGGGGAATCTAAGTTTTCCGAAAATGTTTATGAAGTCAGTCTATTCCTCATAACACTGAGTCACAGTTCTGACAGTGTTTAATTCATTATCAAAGTGATCAAAATTGTTCTCCAAGGATCATTAAAAATATCAAATAATAAGCTTTCGAGGAGAGGAAAAACAAAGCATACCTAAGTTTTTGCATTTGATGTTTTAGTTGTCCAGTTGGCCTAATTTTGGTCAAATATCAATCGGAATGAAATTCTTTAGGAATAGTTTAAACGTAATTAACTCAAATATAAGAAAAGGTAAAACAAATTGTTTATGAAAAAGAAAAACTTTCATTTTGCTGCTAAATACTTTCTAGAGCCATGTACTCCAGGTAACTAAAGGTTCCATTTCACTCTCAGTTGAAATGACCACTTATGGAAACTTTTTTGAAGCTTCGGAGAAAAATTAGAAAAGTTGCCCGGAAAAAAGTTTGTTTTTCGATACTACTCCGATCTTCTCATTTGGTACGAAGTTGAATTTTAAAAATATATTCCTCTTTTGATCCAATAGAAGTTGAAACATGAAATCACCATTCACCACAAGAGTTAATACATGTATAAAACGTTGGTTGATTTTATTTAAAAAGTACAAAAACTTTTTTTGGCTAATGTAAACATTGAAAAAAAGGTTCGTTTTCGTTGAATTTTAGGACTTGTTTGCTTTAAATTGCTTTACTAATATGGGACTCTTTGCTCACAAGAAAATTGAAATTAATTTCCTGCCAAAAATAATTGACATAATATTTGACTCCACTTTTCTATTTCTTTTTATTTCGTTAATCGAAAATCGTTAATTCCTGCTCTTTTTATACTTTAATTATCTATGAACAAAAGTTTTCCGTTGGGAAACTATTGACAACGCAATTACTTTTTATCTGGTAAAGTTATATCAACATGAAGAATTTGAAATGTTCCTTTCTTTCAAGCGAAAGTGGTACTCATGTTTGCTACAGAAAGAAAAGACATTCAAAGATCTTCTCGACACTGAATTAATTTTTTGACAAACTTGACACGAATGTTGCAACATTCTGTGGTACGCGCATTCTCGCGCGAGCCGTCTTGTTTTTCTATCATTTGGGTTTTTTCACGAGCAAATCCAAATATTATGATTGTTTTCAGCTATATAAAAAGATTCGGTTCGGCGATAACTGCCGTTGTCTCACAATTGCTATTATGAACATTTTTAATTCGCTATTATATGTAAGAGATAATTATCACCGTTACTATCAGTTAAAAAATAACAATTATATGACTAGGTAGATAATTTTTCTGATAAACACCGAAGTCGATATCTTTTTTTATATGAGTACACATGCCGCTTATAATTGGTTCTTTTCGGATGAAATTTTTGGCTTAAATAAATAGACCTAAATCAATGACCAATCTCGAAGGTCGAATAAGACCGGTCAAAAATAATTCTAGATACAATCTGCTTTCACCGCCTAATTGCTGTGCTAAAATGGATATCATTTTAGTACAAAACTTGTGCTTCATGAATGCAATAAAATGTTCCGATAGATTATTTTAGTATCCATAACCAGAATCTTTTAAACCTCTAAAAATTGTAAGAGTGACAACTCAAGCTGTCTGAAAAAATTATATACAAGTTTTTTTTATTCACAAGAATAATTGCGTCTCCGAGACGAGGTTTGCGCTCATTTTTATTTTTTTTAAAATAAGTATAAATCGCAAAACTAACGAAATGCGAGCGGAAGAATAATAGCAAAATAGATAGAAATTTTAAGGGATTAAAAATAATGTTGAGGGAATTCTGCTCAAATCGTTAAGATCTAACCATTCCATCAGCTGACTTGTTGATGACTTGATTGTACATTTGATCGACTCCTACAGACTGTCTCAAATTGGCAGATGGTGTGATGGCTCGAGCAATAGCTGCTTCGTCCCAAAACTCACTGTCGCCAGAATCATCCTTACCTTTCTGTCCCGATCTGAACAAACATCTGATTCTCATACGTGTTAACGTCTGGGATTCAAAAATTAAGGGACATAAAGTTTTTTCTAAAAGGATTTTTAAAATTTAAATTTTTGTTTAAAAAAATTGAAGTCAAAGTAAGGTTTCTTAAAATTTATTTCAATATGCCAGTCTATAAATACAAATTTTAACATTTTTAATGAACAGTAAATATTTTTAATGGCCGCGGGATCATTTTGGAAAACCCAAGATTAAACAAAATCCACTACAAAAAGTATTGACCTTGTTTAGTACATCCTAAAAAATCTGAAAACGCGATAAGATCTGAAACTTAAGCGGGTACTACGTTATTTATTATCTTAAAACGCTTTAAATGACCTGAAATGCCGGAATAAGTTAAGTAAATATTAAGGTAATTTCAAGGTAAAACTTAAGATAAGTAAAAATTAATGAAAAACCCCTTTTATTTTTAATGTCAAATCAAGTTTGTTACGGAAATTTAGAACCGTGAAATTACGGTACAAGCAAAGAATATTAAGTCAATTTCAAGCAAGTTACTAACGTAAATATTTTTGAGCTTGCCTAAAAAACCTTTATTAAATGGAATTAAATGTATAATTAGATACAAAAACATGGATTTTAAAAACTCATATTGCGAATTTTAATATTGTGTGATTTTTTTAACCAAATTTTGGAAGAATAGACTTAACTGATTTGGTAACCGGATTCCAATCTTGAACGTAACGCAATTCCACAAAATTAGCAAAATTCAATTTTGCAGAGATCAGGCTACGAAGGATGTGACCTGAACTCCACAATTTAACGTAAGAAAGTTCCACGATTCGGAAAATCAGCCAAATGCAAATCAGGACTGCCTTTGCGGTGTAATGTAGGGCAAAACAACTTAGAATTTTTAAAAAAAAATCAAACAGCGTAATAGAGCTAAGATCTGTTATTACTTTAATAACTTAAATAATAAAAATAATTATTAATAATTATTATTATTATTAATTATTAATAACTTAAATCAAATGCACTGAGAGGTTCTGTGCATAGTTGGTTGAATGCGATTTTTTCACCGGAGAAGACCATAATCATAGCAAAATTTTGAGATCATTAAATATATGGCCAAATTGGAATTATAAAAGAAAGGACTCTGCAGAATATCGACCAAATGTGGGTTTTGTTATCAATTTAAATGCATCGTGGGACCTATTTTAACCCTTTGCATAATAAGTTTTAAAGTGGTTTAATGATAGATTATGGATTGTAGAGATAAATAATGCAGACATCGTGCAGTGTTTTGATTTTAGATCTTCCAACGACGATGTGTTCGATCAATTTTACTCTGTTTCAGTTTATTTTGTGACCACATAAAATCTTTGGTTTCCTTCTCTTTGGCATCCTATCCATCAGGTCCTTTTTTGTTCCAAAGTTATTCCGTTAAGAGCCTGACATTATGTTTCAAACGTAGAATTTGATCAATTAATTTTTTTTTCAAAAATGTAAGCATTATCCGCAACCATGTCTTAAGATTAGCGGACAAGAGTGGCACTAGGAAAAACGGATCTGTTCTGTTTGTACTGAAAAACGTTATAAAAAACTAAGATAAATTTACCTTAACATAGATGAGGTGAAGTTAAGTTAAATTTACCTCAATATGAGTTTTACATTAACTCCATTAAGGTAAATTAACTTTAGCATTTTTATTGTGTAGATGATTTCATGGACAAACGCAAAAGTTCGAGTTGGGGGGTACCTTCCTTGCTCATATAGATTGTAGAAATTTGTATTTTGTCGTTAAAAGGCTTCTAGCTGAGGACTGGCTAGCGCCCAAAACTCTATCGATTTCAAAAGGTTTATTCGGTGGGTCGTCTATTTGCTGAAACTGATGTCTTTTTGTCCTCAGTTGCTCTCGGCCGCCGTCAAAAGCTCAGTTGATTAAATAAATTAACAGTCGAAAATAAGTAATCAAGCCAAAGTAACAATAACACCGGCAAGAAATGTTCTCAAATGCAATTAATTAATCAACCGAAAATGTAGATACATATACTCAAAAAATTTTTACACTAAATAATGGGTGCACACTTCTAAAAAGAACTTTCATCAAATCAATTCCCAACTTCTGAAAAGTGTTTTCCGTTTCTGAAAAGTGTTCCTAACTAATTCAGTCCCATTTTTAAAGTTATCTCAAATTCTGCGTTTCCGTCTTAACAAAATCTAAAAGTCAAATTTGTTGATCGCAAATTGTCTCACAGTCCAACTGGTCTTGACAAAAATTAATCAAGCTCAAACTTACTTTTAAATTTTTCTTCTCTGTCTAGAACCAACTGTTCTGTATCCTCTCTCTTCGTTCTCTCTCCTCGCGGTTTCCGCTTTCTACTCTCAATAACTTAGAGGCAACGCCTTCTGCCACGTGGCATTAGAAATCGTTACCTGTGTGAACTACTGTCATTACACCTCTTTGTTCTACTACTCGCTCTCTTTGGGGGATGGTTGATTGCTAGCTGCATTGATTTATTTACTTTCGCTCTTTTGGAACGCTCTTCCGAAGATGAACTCAACTCTCATTGGTCAACGAAACAAGTCACGCTGCACTACCCCTACCTATATCACGAGTTATGCAAATTCGTTCACGCAAATACCAATACGCCTACTAAATACCAAACGTCAAATGCTTTGCATAATATTAGCTCCTCCCTATTGTACTGAAGAAACGAATCACTTGACTTTTGAACCAATTAAAAACCAATGTTCGAAAATACTCCCCTACCATATACCAAATTCATCAAAATTAATCTGATAGAGCACACAAATAATCAAAGTCGTCATGCTACGATCACCATTTGCAAGATTAAATGATTTTTAGGCCAACGAAAAATTTAACCCGTATGTTTCGGAAATTTCCCTAACGTCCCCTGAATTTTCCGAAGTATTCCGTTCCAATGTACCAACCATTCCATTTCAAAAATGATAATCATCGTTCTGCTAACAGAGATTTCCTAGTTGGGTTAAATGGCGACATATTTCTCATTGGGCCAAACGTCAATTATATGCTTTAATCAAAACAAAAACATCTATAGTTGCCCTTTGTCTATCTTTAAAACTTCTTAAAATGTCAACCTGTAAAATATTTCTAACAGTAGACTGAATTTCCGCCGGGACCCTAATTTCGACATGAATGCCCTCCTGAAATCTCGCCTGTCCATTTCAGAATGGGGTGGGTAATTTAGAGTCTCTTTTTTCATTGTTCGTTATCTTCTGCATGCTTGATAATACCCATGGAAGAGTTCATTTGTGAAATCTGAGTAATCCGAAATTTATGTCGACATAGGGAGAGGGCGTTGACTTAGACTATAATTCAACATTATAATCTATAATATTCCATTTTCCTTCTTTCCTACAATTTCGGGCAAATTTTTGTTGTTTCAGGAGTCATAGTGTTTCCTTGTGCTATTTTCCAAATTTCGCTGTAGCGCAATGCATGGTGTAGACAGAGTCTGCAAACCATCCTCATTTAACTTTGCTATCCAATATAAACTGTATGTGCTATTTAGAAAGTACAATTTGCCGACATAACTATTAAAACTTAATAACTTCGGTGTTCTCGGGTTTTCCATGGAAAAAACGTTTATTAACACCATTCTGGGATTTAAGATCTACTCCAATCAGAAAGACATACTGCCTCGGGCTCTCATCCCGATTTTGGTTAATTTTCAAAGAATAGTTTAGAAGTTTCATGAGTTAAGCGTTTTCCCTGTTTTCCTGGGATAGGGACCCGGGAAACACGATTTAAGCCTGTTTTATGTTTCATTTGTAATTAAGGTACTTAGGGTTGCAAGTCCTGTGATTTCTAAGAGATAACAGTGACGCTAATTATGACTTCCTCCTACCTCAACCTAACTCACTTTGTGCGCTAATAGCTCGGGTTCAAATTCTCATATCGAAAAATACCCCCTAAAAAGGTCCTATTGAAATCATCATTTCTATCAGCTCCCAAATTTTCATTTCGATAGGACTTTCTCCTCGGAAACGGGGGGTGCTGAGCGAATTTGGTTAAATCTGTATTTTTTTTTTGAAGTTCTTAGTCAAATTTAACAAACTCGGTACTAGCTCTCATTCATTCTTCTTTGATACCATTCTTAATACCATACTTTTATTACAGCTCTTTTTTTATTCAGTTTTTTCAACACCAAACTAAATTCTTCCTTTTTTATCTAAACGTGCTTTTCTTTTCATTATTCATTTGGTTTCTTTTCGTTTATCCATGGACCAAAACAAATATAATCAAATTTCCGCCTACCATCATAATAAGGCCATTCCCAATACGTGTGTCGATACTTTATCACGGAACGCTTTCGTTCGTAAGTCGAAACGCTATCATTTTTCTGATGGCGTTCTTCAAAAGAACGGAAGAACTGTTGTTTCTGCCTCAGCGGCATGGGAAACGTTAAAACATATTCACGATATAATTCTTGACCATAAAGGTGCGGGAAAAGCATTAGAAAATTTTGCCGCCGAACGTTACGACATTTACAAGTTGCGGGATATATGCCGCTCTCTTACTTCGTTTTGTACTGTATGCGCCTATCGACGTCTTGTTACTATCAAGGGTAAGCGAATGGTGTAAATAACTGAGAAGAAGCGGATAACAATTTGTCGGGCATTAGGTTTGGAGCCTAAGGAGAAGCTTCCTTTTAATGTCAGAGATGCTCCTTCAATAGATCTGCCGAAGGAACTGATCGACGTGAAAGATTGCGCAACTAACCGTTATAATTGTTTCCTTGCCTGCATTAGTACACGACTTACAGGGTCAATCAACAATTCTGAACCAGTCGTTGTCGCGTTGGAGTCAGCTCGGGAGAGTTACCTTAAGAAGTGGTACGACAGTTACTACTTTCCGCGTATAGATCTTAATCAGAGCCTGAAAAAACGCGGTATCCAAACTATCGACTGGTTTGCTCTGGCTAAGATCATGGGAGTGCATATTATTGAGTACGATGCAGACAATGGGATTTGGGGTTATTATGCTGGCAATAACCTGGGGAGCAAAAATGGCGCAATTTATACTTGGTTTGAAACGCGCAAGGATAACGAGGCTCACTCTATGCTTGTCGTGGATGCCTTGAATAAACCCAAGGAACCAAAACCCAAGAGTCGTCGCTATTGAGGCTACCCGGATTTCGTGACCGTAAGTGTAGTTAGCCCTGCTTAGACCTTTTGTCTTTTCTTAACAAAGGGGTCGTCTCTTTGTCTGTTAGCTTTGAATAGATCTTGTTGATTAGTCGAAGTTGCTTTTGTTCATTGTTAATTAGCGTTCGATTAGTTGCATTGATAAAGTATAATTACTTCTAGCTTCTGTTGCTTTAAAACGCAATTTAATTATTAAAAAAGTTGTTTGTATCAAGCGCTTTCATGTCTTTATAAGTATTTTTGTTTAGCTTGGTCATTTGATTGATTTGCACAATTATACATTCTACATAGATTGCATGGTGTATGAATATATTAAAAATGATTTTCATAATCGAATTTAGGTGAAGAATGTTTGGTTTCTTAAGTCGACTTTTTGAATCTATTCTGTTTTGCCCCCCCCCCCCAGCTTAGTAAGCATAAATTTTTCATGACCCCCCAGGTGCACGTGCTCTTACATAGTTAAGTGCTATATAACAACATATAATTTGTAACTGGGGGTCATAATAAGCACTGGGGGGGGGGGGGGGGTAAAACAAAATAGATCCGACTTTTCTGACTCACTTGTCCGCTTGGGCTCCTGATAGTCGTTTGTTGGCTCCGGGCACACTTAGCATACTGTTGCGTTTGTGTTGCCCACTTGAACCCATTCTGCCCCTCCCCTGGCCACCCACTCCTTCTCCACCTGTCATCTCCCCCTTGGCTTCCATCTTCTAAGGGTAAACAAGATGGAAAAGAACATCAGTTAGTAGGAATATTATGTATTATGCTCCCTCCCCTCGCGCTAGCTTTGTGGGTATATTACTTTTACGCCACCAGACGCTCGTGCCATTTTTTGGTACTTCCCATTATAGTCCCCCGCATAGTTATCGTGTAACGCACCCCCCCCCCCCCCCCCACACACACACACACACACACACAGACACACTCACGCACACACACACACACACACACACACACATACCCACACACAAAACACACACACACACACACACACACACACACACACACACACACACACATACCCACACACAAACACACACACACACACACA
>NW_027453116.1:0-24941 GCF_964194025.1 Convolutriloba macropyga | reverse complement strand
AGACTTTTTCTGAATCATTACTCGACCCAATTAAAAAAATTTAAATAACTACTCTGGTCTTTTCTTAGTGAAACTATTTAATAAGTTTTTTTCTTAACCACTTGTAAAAAAAAACTTTATAAATAATAACTTTGTAAATAGCTTTTTAAATTGTTTAAAAATAATAAATATTTAGTTTTTAATATTTTATCACATGTGAAACATACATTTCCAGGATTTCTTGGATACTTTTTTGTCGCTTTTGTCCATTGGTTCCAAAAGCCAATTTTCTAGATAGATTTTTTGTGTTTTGAGACATCGTACTTCAGAATTCATTTTATATGAAGTCAACATTACTGAATTTCTGTTATGTTTAATGTTTTTTCTATATTACAGTTCTCAAGCTTTTTTATGCAGTCACTCGAAAAAAATTTTTTCTCCAAGTTTCATTTTGCAAAAATACGTCACTTAATTTCAGTTTATTATTAATTGTACGCCTAAAGAAATCTGAGGGAAAAATTGTAAGCATAAAAAGACGTCATACAAAACCTGCAAAACTTAACGAAGCGTGCTATATTAGGGTTTATACTGTGAAAGTTGAATTTTCGGAATTTCTTACTCCACATCTCAGTCCTTTTTTCCCCCTTGTTTCAAGTTGCGATTCATTAGTAAGAACAATAATTGATAAATAGATAGAACTAGAATATTTAGTATGAAGCCATAAATTAATTTTTTATCATCCACTTTATTCTCCGAAAATCTGAAAAAAAGTTTATATGAAAATTTGATTTTTTCTGTAGTTGTCTGTTGATTTAATTGTTTAGCACATGTCTATTTTAAAAAAAAATGATATGAACTTTTCGCTGAAATTCGGCGAGAGCTCCATCAATTCATTGCTTGCTAAGGGTAATTGTTTTGTACAAGTTTGTATTCTAATTCTAGTGTCCTACTCGGGTCAAGTTTTTGTCTAGAAATGATGTAAGAATTGCAGCGAATAGCACTGACAAAAATATTTTTCACCGAGTGCCCGAATCTTTTAGCAAAGAATAGCGGTAAATTTTCTGTAAGATTTGCGGTTATTAGCGGTTAAATTTTTACTGTTCACCGCATTCACTAGAATTCATACAAAAAAGAAAGTGACGTAGACAGGTTCGAACTTCTCACCTCCCGCAAGTCAACAATTTCCTATTCCAGTGCGCCATCTGTCACATACTTCTGCGATGTTCCTGGTGAATTTGTTTTATATTCAAAAAACGCTGTGGAAAGCAAATGTGGTGAAATTTTGTAACATTTGCGGTTTTAGCAGTGAGTTTTGTTATTAACAGCGCTTAATCGGTGCAACAAATATTTCACTGCTATCAAAAGGAGGTGGTGAAAATAAACAGGTTACTGCGAAAAACCGCAAATCTTACAAAATTTAGCACTAAAAAATTAATGATTTTTATTGGTAAATTGACGTAAGACGTGCAGTTTTTTTTGGGTGCATTTTTTTTGTCGCCGCTTTCACCAATAAAAAATTAAATTTTTCTAGAGAATCTATACCAAAAATACAAAATGTTTTGGAATTAACATACATAGGGAATCTCTAACTATAAGCTTGAATTTATTTGAACAACACATTGTTCCGATTAAAATCCACTATTTTTAAAAAAATTGTTTGCTAATTTGCAACCTAAACGGATGAAATTCTTTTTTTAGAGAAACTCCATCAATTTTTTTAAATGTTTTACAGGGTACCTACATACAGGGTACCTTCGACTAAGAATTCAAATTTTAAGGAATTTTGATCTCATTTGACGCAGAGGCTGAAGAAAATACCTTTTCGTGAGTTTTTTACGATGTTTTACTATTAAATTTTAAAAATTTTTCATCTCTCTGCTGCTTGCTAAAAAAAATATTTAACCAGAATGGCAAGTTGATGTTAGTAATTGGAAATCATAAATAGAAAACCATTTCAAAGAAAACTACCTTTGCTTCTACTGCTGCAGCTATGCGCGCAATTCATTCAAACTTGCTGTAAGTGCTGTGAACTTTTTTGACGCTTTCAACGCATTCACCTCAAATCTTTCTTAGTATCATCAAAAATTTCTTTTGATATAAAACTGTGCTAACTTAGAGGTGATTTTTTGTACAGTTCTTAGTATCATCAAAAATTTCGTTTGATATAAAACTGTGCTAACTTAGAGGTGAATTTTTGTACAGTCAATTTTTTAATAAGATTTGTGATTCTTAGCGTAAATTCTTTGTTTTCACCGCTTTCACCGCATTCAACGCTAAGAATAGCTATTTTTACATTTTTTCACTGCAATCACAGCACTTCTCACATTTTTAGCGACTTTTAGCGTTGACACCTGGACCTGGGTAGTTGTTTTTTTATTTTAGTGTGTTCTATTTTATTTAAATACCGAACACCTATAGTTGGAAAGGCAATTGCACAACAAAATTTACTTTCCTCAAAATTAGATATGTTACTTACAGCAGCGGTTCCGTCAAATTGCCAATGAAGTTCAACCGTGTGTTCAGTAACCACTCGCAAATTAGGGAGTTCCTGTATTTCACTCGGATATGTAGACTCACTCGCATACAAAGCGAACTGAGCTAGATTACCTCCAAAAAGTTGTCTGAAAATAGATAAATTATAAAATTATAAATTATAATTTATAGATAAATTATAAATTTTATAAATTATAAATTATAAAGAGTATTGTGCAACCAAATTTTAAAAAAATAATCTTGTAGTTTCGGAAATACGTTTATGATACACCTAATGAGAGCTGAGTTTTGAGTTCAGTTTTAGTCAACATTGAAACAAAAAAATCAGAAAGGTCGTCTTCTCACACAATGAGCAGAGAGACTTGGAAACAACTAGAAAGTTACGCTGGACATAAGCATCACATTGCAGCATATTTTTCCGGCCGAAAAACCGGCCGACTGTCTGGCTTGAGTTTCAAAATAAGTCCACATGACCAATCGTTTTGATTCGCATATAACCGTTCTAATTGTTTGATCTGTTGCAAAATTAAAGTATTTTTTAATACTATGAAAAAACGTCTTCACGTTGTCGGAACCAAAACATTTGTGAATTTTTGAATTAATATGCTTATTTAATTTTTAGTCGCATTGTAGAATTTGCTTACTGAAAATGTTTCTTTTTTCCTAAGAGATATTGTTGACAAAGGCAGATTTTCTCATTTTATTGAATCGAAGAAATATGAATTAGAGGAAAGTGAAACTCACTCAAGCATGAAGTCATAGTGAACTCCTGGTATGTCAGCTCCTATCACTTCGAAGTCACGATCCTGTCTGTCCAAGTTGTGGGCAACTGTCGCTGCTGGAATTGCAACCCCTTGCTGGTTGAGATGTTCCTCGTTTGAAACCGTGAATTGCTATACGACATCTCAATCTCAAAAATCAACTTTGCAATGTTTTTTAAAAAAAATTTGGTTATGAACTGAAATGATTCTTGATAATTTTAAAATGCTCGAAAGTTGTGCCCGCAAGCCTCGATTCTTTATTATTTTTTTTTGCAAATTATAGAGGACAAATTACCTAAAAAATGCCAAAGAATTTCAGAACTTTAAGACTAAATAATGTCTTTCTTGTCATTATAACAATTGGGAAAAACAATCATATCCTTTTAATAAGTAAACCCCTATAAACATTGTGACGCGTTATAATTTTTAATTCATTAAAAGTCAAAGCCCTCAAAACTTTTACTAGATTTAATCTTTAGCATTTTTTGTTACTATGTTTTTAGTAAAAACCTTTTTTAATTGTTGTAACAGATTTTATTGAACAAGAATGGCTCTCTTTGAGCGGTTCTTCACCTGTTCTCTTTAAGAACTGCAACAAAACGCACCTCTTTTTCCGACTTAGTTATAGACTGCCTTCTTATCCTCTGGCAAACACGATATAATTATCTTATGGTCTAAATGTTAAACTGACTATTGAAGCTAGATACTCACACATTTCACGTTCTTTGAAAAACTCCACTTTTTTTGTGCTAATATACCGGTTTTTCCAAATGGCAGAGTTACTTTTTGTAAACTTTACAAAAGTCCGCCTTTTGTTGCCAGTAACAATCGCAATTACTTACTTAAATGGCAATTTGCAGGTGAACATTGCAATTGCAACCACGTATTTCAACACGAAAATTTCAAGTTTCCTTAGTTTGATGCAATGGAAAATAATATTGTCAGAGATTAACCAAGGTTTTATTCCTTCAGAAAAGACATAAAAAATGTGTGGGAGAGAAGTGAATATGAACCTGTTTCACCATTAAAAATCAGAACAGCAGCAGACAGACACAAGGGATTGAGATCTGATGGAGATCTGATGAATTTCCAGGCACTATTTTTTTTAAGCTAAAGTGTCCCCCATCAAATTTTTTTGGTTGCTTCGGTTTGCGTTTATGGTTGTTATGTTTCACTAGATATCAAGTTTTTTTTAGTACTACATGGCAGCTATTCATATTGAAGAACATTAGAATATGAAAAGTAAGCTTAAACATCTTTTCTCTCGAAATGTTCCTACAAAATGCAAGTTTGTCCGATAAGAAACTTTTGGATCTCTAGATCAGTCAAAATGGTTCAAGTTTTTTTTGAAGTGGAAAGAAGTTAGTGTGGTCAATAGAAAGCTCGCCGTTTTTTACTGTTACATTTTGAGAAGTTTTGAGTTTCGTTTGTTTCCAGGAGTTTTCATGCTGTAAAACTTTTCGGTTTATCGGCTAAATTTTTTCAAATTTTGGCCACTTTCCCCATAAACTAGTGCAATAAATCTGGTTGAGATATATAAGATTTGTTGAGTTTCATTCTCAATTGTCAATGAATTGAACTCTTCGATCATTTTGTCCTCTTTTGAATCTATTTCATATCAATTCGTCCCCCTTTTTGCCAAAGTACTCCAAAATTATGATTAGTTTTCAATGGTGATCCAAAAAAAGCTGAGATGCCTAATCATTTTGTCTGACTGTCTCTGCTATAAATAAACGCGTTTTTTATAACTAATATTTGTTATAAAACAAGCCACTTTGCCAAACTACTAAAAACTATTGCGTCATTTGAACGGCTGAAATTAATTTTATTTACTTATACTTGAGTTGTATTTATTTTCAGTGCGTAGAAAAAATATTCTGAATCACAACTGTGCTTGTTCTGTTGTTAAATTGATTCAAATTTTTGTCCTTGCTGCTTTGATTTCAACCATTACACTTCTATTCCCAACTGTTGGTCCGCTTTTTGACATTTGATGGCCGTTTTTCATACAGCTGACTTTTTGGAGTTCTTTACATTTTTGGTAGTTAGCTAGGTTTTATTCAATCTGAAAATATTTTTTTAGCTAAACTAAACGTCACCCCATGAAAATTTGAGACAATAACGCTTCTTTTTGTCTTTTTGTTTTACATTCTAACGTTAAAATTCCTATCAAGCAAAAACAAACAGCGAAGTCAACCAATTTATGGTTTAAGCTTTTCTTTCTGCAGCAAAAGAATTGTAAAATCAATTTTTAGTAAAAATTTAAATAATTTAAATGGCAAATTTCATTGACTGATATATTTTGTACTTTTGTTCAAAAAGTTTCACTATTGATTGCAGCTGTTGAGTTTAAAAAATGTCATTCGTTATATAATTAAACACATGATTGACTTCAGTAAGGAAAAAGGGGTGACACATAATTCTAAAAAACAAGAAATTTTTATCAATTTATTAAAATGGTTATAAAAAAAATTTTTTAAACAATTTTTTTAATTGCATAATTTAAAATTTTGCCAAAATTCTAGTTCTAAATTCAAACTTGGGGCTCAACAAATGATCTCAAATAAATCATTGAATAATTTTTGCTTATACTGGTTCCTCTTATTGAGATTGGCAGAAAAACTTTGTTTCTTTGCTCTGGCCAAATATATTCATGTGAAATGCAGCTAATGAAAACTGAAAAAATTTGACGACTAGAAGTTTTTTCGCGCGTTTTGATTTTAGATTCATCTGCGAAAAACAGCAATTTGATATTGTATTGCAGTTCAGTGTCGTATTTGTACTGGAAAGCACGGAACCAAAACATTCTGTGAAGTCTCTTTTTCCAGCTGTCAAGATATTTTAATCTAGGTCGCACATGAACTAGAGCGGCAAAAGACTTGCCATCGAAGCGGGTTTTCTTTCAAAAAACCTAATTAGTGGTTCCGATAGAAAAAAAATTTTGTAAAGAGTTTTGTAAAGAGAAACAATACGTATAATAAAACATAGTAAAATTGCCAAAAGTTTGCTTTTTTCTATTCAAGTGTTCCATAACTATTCACATTTTCACAGCAAAATTTACCTATAAGGACGCCTCAGTAAATGTCTAATATAAAGTTACGATGTTTTTGGCGTCATTAAGGGTTACATGTGACCTTTTATTGATGAATCTCTATTGGGTGGCTTAGAAGAAATTGCAAAAAATAACTGACACAAATTTCAAGAAAATGTTATACAAAAAATTATAACTACTTCTGAGTCGGACACAATTGGTTTTGGTTTTCAACTATTCAAACACGGTAGTTGTGAATTATGTGGAAATGTTCTTTTGATTTGCCAAACGAATGTTTAATTTGTACCAAAAACACTCCAATTTAAGTTTAAAATCTAAGGAGTTATTTTTTTTGTGGCTTTTGATTGTTCACTCAAATCTGTTTCTTTGTCTTATATGCAATATGCGTTTTTCTTTGTACTTTTCGATATGGAGAAACTATGAAAATTATTCGGCCTTCAATAAAATATACAGTAAGAAATCAGCATGAGGGCTGCTTAGGAACTACATTATGGTATTTTCTGTGCACATGATTTTTAGTGTGAGATCACATGAAAAATCGTGTGTCGGCACGCCAATTTTCGTGGAAAAAGTGACACACGATAAATTTGACTTTTACATGGTTTTTCATGTAAATTTACATGAATTTCTCGGGTAGGGCATCAGGATTTTTTGTGTAATTTACATGGTTTTTTATGTGAACTTTCGTGTAAAATCATCCGAATTTTTGTTTGTTTGCACACGAATTTTGTGCTGTTTCACATGAGTTTTCATGTGATTAACACATGAGATATTGTGTGTTTCTACTTGAGAATTCACATGAAATTTCATGTAAATCACACGAAATCTCATGTGGTAATCACATGAAAACTCATGTGAAACAGCACAAAATTCGTGTGATTTTACATGAAATTTCACATAAAAAATCATGTAAATCACTCGAAAACTCGTGATGCCCAACCCAAGAAATTCATGTAAATTTACACGAAAAATCATCTAAAAGCCAGATTTATCCTGTGTCACTTTTTCCCGAATTATCGCGTGCCGACACACGAATTTTTATGTGATCTCACACGAGTGTGTTTAAGAGTGAAAGTTTTGGCTGAAAGGCGTTCGAATGTTCCATGCAAACGCAGACTAACAAGCCCTCTTATCCGACTTAGAAAATTGGATAAACTTAGAAAAAGATAACTTTTTTCTCAAATGTTGATCTGCTAGCAAAAAAACATTCTTGTAAACAATTTGCACGAAATAACAGTTGCTAATGAAAACAAAACGCAGAAAGCAAACAGCTCGTTTAGGTAAAGATTGATAACATAGTAACATTATTATTATAAAAGTAATACAATAATATTTTAGTAAAGCAATTGTTTTTAGGGCAAAATTGTTGATAATGGAATAATTATTTTCCTCAGTTTGCCAAAAAAAAACTGAGATTCGATGCATTCCTATTAGGATTTGGCTAGTTTTTTTTTCTAAAATAACATGTTGATTTTGTTTAGTTTCGTTAAATAGTTGTTTAGTTTCGTTAAATTTATTCTTTGTTTGTGTTTAGATATCACATTTGAATTGTAAGAAGCCGACAGAAGAAATTTAGCTAAAAAATTCAGACTTAGTTTGATTGAAATAGAGATGGTTCTTGTTGAGCTATGAAGTCGGTTTCTTCTCCATCGGCCAGAGTCCATTCGCACGTTATTGAGACATCAGACGTGAGTGAACTTTTAACCCAAAATTGGATACAATCTCTGGCCACTTGACTCACACAACCGCGAAGGAATGTCACTTTTGAGTAGTGCCTCCACCCAAGTGATGTGTTTCCATTAACTAAAAATTTGACAGTCCATTCGAGGACGAAGTGAAAAAAATAGAATGAAGCCTTTCTAGTTTTTTGAATCAAATCAGCAAATCAAAATTATAATATAAATTAATAACCTAGTAAAAACATTAAATTTCAATAAATTCCTTTGTTTCCGTTCAAAAAATATTTAACGTCTAAAGGATCCTATTTTACTGTTAAATGGAATGTTTTCATGTTCTAAGATAAAGCATTTATTGAAATTTTACAGTCATTTTTTTTCAATTTACGCAAACGAAATTGTTGAGGTATTCCACTCCATATTTACAAGTATTAATGAAAACTCAGATTTTTTCCACACTTTTTAAAAAAATTTTTCCGGAGTTTCAACAACAATTCTATGAAGTAAGAAAAATTTTAGAATAAGTTGGAAGGAAAGTATAACGTATAATTGGTTAAAGGCAGTGCAATCGTTTTGTATTTTTATTTTTCAATGGCTTCGTTTTCATTTTATGATAACGTACAAAAACAACGTGAACGTTAATTGAAAAAGTTCAAAATTACGTTCATTCAATCTTCATATTTTTTGAAATTTAAACCTGAACAGCTTTCTATATTAGCAGCTTCAAGAAGATATGATTATTCACCAATCCTCAAACCTTTGCATTTTTGCCCTCGTCATCAACTTTTAATTATCCCTATCAACAGTACAAGACCATACACTTTTATATTTTATAATCTATGAAAAAACGACACGTGCACCTGTGATTTTAATGTAAAATACAAAGGAGAGCTATACAGCGCGCAATACTATCTTTATAGCTATGTCATTGAGTATTTAAATGTGGTTATTTTCTTTTGAGCTAATAATGAAAAATTAGAAACCAATCACAATTTTTAAAAAATATAATTCGTCCCACCGGAAGTGATGATATAATGAAAAAATTCTCTTAAGCCTCCAATATAAATCTTTCTGGCATATTTTGTACTATAGGGTGCTAAAGATTCACTTGTGTGTGAGGTGGTTGAAAAAAAAATTGATATAGATTTTTTGGGGACAGAGTTGAAATACATGCTTTGGACCTGACTTAATGTCCCGTGAATTTAAATGATAAGCACGCTATATTAATTCTTGCATTGGTAAACCACAAAATCAAATCATAATACCAATATATCTTAGGAAATGACCAAAAATTGGAATCACGATGCCATTTCGAAACATAGCCACGCAAGCTAGAGTCATAAGCGCGTTATGTCAAATCACAAGTCCACAAAACGCCATAATTTGATTAATAATCTGATGAAATCTGCCTCATAATCCAGCAGAAATAAGTTTGTTTATATGGTTGGTTTTCTGACAGCTAACTAAGAATGATAGCTCTGATAAACTATAAGCATTAGAATGGCAAGTTAACACAAGCAAAACTTAAAAAGCCCGTGACAAAAATTTCGACATTTTTTTTCTGAGTTTTTGAGGATTTATACAAAAACAAAAACATGAAAAAGACAGCTTTTCTTATTTTTATTATTTACCATTGGAAGTTTATATAGCATTTTCTTCAGTTTTGACTTTTCCGTTGGCTCTTATGAAAGATGTCACATGAAATTAATACCCCTTAAATAGAGAAAAGTGTTTAAGCATCTGTTTAAATTTTTTCTGATCATAGTCGCGAAGTTTTGTACTGTCCGGATTGTCAAGTTATGGCCAAAATTTCTTCTGTAATAGACAAGGATGCTCGTTTATGTAGCTTCGCACATGATGTTCCGACCCGCGCTTATCTACATTGTTCACTTAACTGTCTTTTGGCTTACAACTTTGACAAAAAGATAATCAAAAATAGATGTTTGAGTTTTACAAAACTGTTACACAACCAAACTAATGATTGAATTAAATGATGCCATGCCTCAAAATGACAAAAAATCTGCCATTAAAAGACAACCAGAAAAAAACAATAACAACAACAAAAAGCGAAAACAAAAATTTCACGGCAAAAACTCAATATCCTAATTTAAAAGCACCTAGGAACAACGTCAAATTACAATCAGACAAAATCCATAAATACACAAATTTACTTTTGCCTGACTGCAATGCAGATGGGATTTTTCCGTAATGAGACTAGGTGACAAAAGAATAAATATTGAGGCGAAATTCAAAAATCAATCAACATTTTTTAAACCAAACATTTTCAAAAGTCTTCAAAATAATTAGCTTTTAACGAAATAATTTTTGATAAATTTGAAAATAAAACATAATGAAACCAATAGGACCTGTCTCTGATTAGACTAAGTCATAGGAACGGACTAAAGATGCAGAAAAACTCAAAAAAAGTACGAACAACAAATTAGTGAAGCCATTAAAATCATTAGCTAGTATCTGAATATTAGGCTTTCTTGAGTTTAATTTCTATTTATACTAATTCATTTATTTTTATTATGAATGTGTAAATAAGATCAATTGTGTCACATTTCAAAATCACTGCGATCTGTTATTACGCGTTTGTGCTAAAGGATGAGATCTCACATAATCTCCACTCACATAATCTTTTTATAAAAACGCATATTGTCCAACAAATAAAACATCAGTTACGTCTTAATATCAGTACACATGCTAGCTTTCAAAATACAGGGAACTGTATGGACCTCTCAATGATGAGAATAAGTTACAAGGTGACGGAAAAAAAACTGAAAAAATTTAAAAAAAAACATAAAAAAAGTGTATAATCAAAAAACTTTCCGAACATTTGCAACAAACTGACTGCTTCGGGTAACATCATTCACTCAATATTCTAACACAAGCTTTTTGGACCGGTCCGCTTTTTCCGGCTACCTAAAGAATAAAAAAGAAAAATACAGCTAATTCAGGAAAAAAATTTTATCGAGTGACGAAGCCATTAAAAAATGATTTTTTGACTAAAAACTTTACTACGTTCAAATAATTTATTAACAGAAATAGGATTTTTTTTTCAAAATTTGACTCAAAAAAATCAACAAACATGAACAATTACATTAAAACCACGAAGTTTTTTGTAATTAACTGTGTTTTGAATTACATTTTTGACAAAGAGATAATCAAAATAGATGTTTGAGTTTTATAAAACCCTTCCACCACCAAACTAATAAATGAATTACATAAAGACATGCCTCAGTAAACAAAATCTGCCCTTAAAAAGAAAACCACAAAAAAAACAATAACAACAACAAAAAGCAAAAACAGAATTTTCAAGACAAAAACTCAATATCTTAATTTAAAAGCACCTATGAACAACGTCAAATTACAATCAGACAAAATCCTACAAACACAAATAACTTCTTCTTGACTACAATGCAGATGGGATTTTTCCTTAAGGAGACTAGGTATCAAGCTGACAAAAGAAGAAATATTGAGGCGAAATTCAAAAATCAATCAACATATTTTAAACCAAACAATTTCAAAAGTCTTCAAAATAATAAGCTTTTAACAAAATAAGTTTTGATAATTTTGACGATAAATCATAATGAAACTAATAGGACCCGTCTCTGTTTAGACTAAGCCATAGGAACGGACTAAAGATGCAGAAAAACTCAAAAAAATACGAACAACAAATTACCTACATTGCGAATACACAAATTAGTGAAGCCATTAAAATCATTCACTATTATCTGAATATAAGGCATTTTAGTTTCAATTTCCATTTATACTATTTCAGAAAAAATTATACTGAATGAATAAATAAGTTCAATTGGGCAACATTTGAAATTCACTGGGCTGTGTTATTACGCGACTGTGCTAAATGAAGAGAAAAAGAAACAAAAACAAACAACTCACAAAATTCTTTTTGAAAACGCTTATTGTCCAACAAACAAAACATCAGTTACGTCATAATATCAGTAAGCATGTTGATTCTTTAAATACAAGGAATTGTATGGACCTCTCAATGATGAGAATAAATTACAAGTTGACGAAAAAAACAACAAAAACTGCAAAAAATTGAAAAATTCTAAAAACTGTGTATAATCATAAACTTTCAGACCATTCGCAATAAACTGACTTCTTCGGTTAACGTCATTCATTCCAATCTTCAAAAACAAGCTTGTGGGACCGGTCGGCTTTTTACGGCTACCTAAAGAATAAAAAAAATACAGCAAAATCAGGAGAAATAGATCGAGCGAGGAAGCCATTAAGAAATGATTTTTTTCAGTGGAAACTTTTGTACGTTCAATTAATTTATTCAACAGCAATGGGATTCCTCTTTTTCAAAAATTGACTCCAAAAAATCAAAAAACATGAAGAATTACATTAAAACCACGAAACTTTTGAGAAAACCCGAATTATCAACGACCTTAAATTCAATAGCTTTCAACGGAAGCCAATAAATACCCTAATTTATGCCTCAAGGAGAAAACAGTAATGTTTGCCATTCATAAGCTATCAATAGGACATTATAATAAGTCATTGACTATGGAAACAACAAATACATGCAAAATCCTAAAATTAAGTAAAAGAGTGAGAGAAGAAAGTGTTGAAGCCATTTAAACCATAAATTTTTCCCTAAACACTTTACGTAGAAGCCATTGACCGTCATTTCTAAGCAAATGCAATTATCAATATCAGGATATTTTCAAAAAAAAATATACTAATCTTTCAAAAAGAATCAAAATTACGAAAAAAATGTTTCAAAAACTAAAAAAAAAAACCATTGAAACTCGTGAATCGAAGCCATAACACCAATAGTTAGAAGGTAAAACCACTCAATAAATTAGTTTTAGTTGACTTAATAAAAGGAAGTCCGATTATTACTGAGACTGAATTACAGTTCAAGAAACTAAGTTTAAGGTTGTTTAATTTTCAATAAACAATTAGAAAAATTATTTTTAAAGTCTTAACAGGCATTAAATTTAATAGCTTTTTCAACGGAAGTCAATGAAAACGCTCAAATGGAGCGTATAGCTCGATTGAAGTACAAAAATACTTGTCATGCATATAAAATCAGTAAGACATCGCAATAAGTCTCATGACCATGTAAACCACAACTCAGGAAAAAACCAAAGTTTCAGTAGAAAAGTGCGAGAAGAAAGTGTCGAAGCCTTAAGCCTTTTAAACCAAAAGTTTCTCTCTGAAAAATTTATCTACGATCCACTGGAGTTCTTCTCTAAGCCAATGGGAGATATCAATATGAGGATAATGTGATGAGATTTCAAGAGGAACCCATAATAAGAAAATATCCAAAATGTTTTTTAAAAAATTTGTGAAAACTTGTGTAATTGAAGTCATATATCATATAGTAAGAAGATAAAATCCGCTAACCAAATTATATTTGGTTGCAGTAGAAAAGAAGGGGTGCTGTTTTCTGAGACTGACTTACAAGTATCGAACAAAAATATGATCGGTTAACGTTAAAAGATTTTCTCGAAAAAATATTTTTAAAGCCTTAACAGCCATTAGCTGTCCACTGAAGGCTCGAGAGGTTCACCTATTGCTTATTAGGAAACTTATTGCACTTTAATTCAACGAGATGATGCCATAGGACTCCAAAAATTTAGTAAAACTTCAAAAAGAAAATCAAAATTTCATTTAAAATTACGAAAACTCAGAGTCGAAGCCAAAAAACACACGAGCGATTCCTTGAAAACGAATTTGTTGTTCATTGGGCTTCATTTGACCACAAACCAAATTTTTCTTTAATGCAACCTAGATATGAAATGTGACTAGGCTCTAGGTGATCCAAGAAAACAAAAAATGGAAAGTTTTCGAAAAAAAGAGAGATCTCAAATAGAATTCAAATTGTTTTGATAGTAAACTTCCCAATGAGACTAGAACTAGTCTTTTTCTTATCGCCTTTCGTCTAATAGGAACTCAAAATTGTTTCATTTTTTGCCTGAAATGTAATTTTGAATTAATATTTTAACAAAGGATCTTAATTTGAAGAAAAATTATGCACTAAAAGTGAACAAAATCATGCCAAATATCCCGCGTTTACACAAAACTTCAATCGAAAACTCCTCGAAAAAACCGATCTCCAAAAAAATCTTTTTGATTTCGAATTCTAAGCTGGAATTAACGCTTTTTAATGACACCACTCACATTTTTCTACGATGAATGTATCGATCGGCCAAAATTGTCTTAACAAAAAAAACCCATTTGAGTATATAGTTCCTCCCTCCCCCCCCCCCAAAGTGGGGTCGGAACAATAATCACGGACAATTTTTGTCCGAATCGACCGGTTAATGTTTTCATTACCTCGCGCCGGGCAGTCGCGTTAAACTCTGGGCGAGTTGGACGATTATAAAAAATATTTACCTCTCGGCTTCTCCAACAATCTGTAGTCGGTCATTATCAGTTCACACAGAGCACCATCCCCATTATGATTGTATGACTTGCAGTAGTTGTGTTTTGTACATAGCATACCACACCGTCTCTCAGTATGTGTGTCTTCTATTGTGTCCACTACAAATTCTCTCAAACTGCGAGTGTTGACCTCTTCGGGTATCGATTCAAACTGAACGATCGCTTCGACAAGGCTGCTTTTAAACAAAACTGAGTTCAAAAAGGAGGACAATAATTGAGTATTTGGATTCAAAATGTGGAATCATATAAATATTATCATACAACAAAGTTTCGCAACCCACTGTACAGCTGTACACGTTTGGATTAAGACCTGGCTCGAAGAATCAGCCCTAAAAAAACTAGAAAACAGCAAATGCGCTTAATGAGGTGAAAAAGGTTAGAACAAATCTTTCACCGCTAAAACTGCACATCGTACGACAGTTCAAAGCTGAAAAGACTCAGAATATGTTTGGATGGTGAATGTTTGCAAGGTTGAGCGATGATTTTTTTTCATTTTCTCCTTTTTTCGTATTTTTTTTCATTGTTTAAGCAGTAAAAATAAAAATTTCATCGCTATAAAGAATTATCGTACAAAAAGCGAGTATAATTATCAATATATAGGAGTGAACCTAATTAAACATTAAGAGAAAAATAGTGAAGGAAAGTGAATCTTGGCGCAGGGGTAGAAGATGAGATTGCTATCGAGGAGGTCAGCTTTGTTTCAAACTTTTGTGACAGAAGTGATATTTGTAAGAGATCTGGTGAATTCTTTAAAACATCAAACCAAAATCTCTAATGGTGCGAAACTTTAACACAAAACGTCTTCCAAAATACGATTTGAGTGTTTTTTTTTGTCGAAATGATTCGGGAAATGAAAAATATTCCAAACAATTTTAATGTGGAAAGATCAGCTGACTAATTTTTAGATATTACGGATTTACAGTTGTTTTCCTTAAATAAATCTTGCATTCATGTACGTTATTTATGATATATCATCAGTACTGATTCAGCAGATATTCAGTGCAAAACAAAACAGAAACATCTACTGTCTACTTTGAAACGAACCTATGAAAAGACACAAAACTGAGGTGTGTTTAACTTCCCTGCCTGAAATACATGGATCAAGATCAAGAGCATCTTCTGCATTAATTTTTTTAAATATATCGACTCATGGTCTGATAATAACGCATATCTGTCAATTACGGTAGTTGAAGCCCAATATAGTTCGACATTGGTCTTTTTTATAAGTCGAACAGTTGTCATTTCACGGTCAAAATCGACCAACCACCGTTTCTTCACAAGTCGACAGCCGGTTTTTTTCACACCTAAAATAAGATAACCGCAGTTTTTTTTTCAAGTTTAGAAAACTACTATATCATAACCAAAATATTTCATTAAGTCTACAAGTAGTTGCAGCCACTTCTGCCTAGCAAAGCTTACTGCATTAAAAAAGCAAAAGCAATCAAGCACATGTAGGCATGTAAACTTTAACCTTTCGGTTATATTATTAATTTACATGTTTGAAAAAAAGCATAACAAAGTTACTCAAAAATTCTAAATGTTGATCTTACCGACCATTAGACCACATTTAATGATCTACTGACATTAACACGAGCATCATTTTTCTCCATCTTTCTATGAACTCGCAAAAAATCCAAGACTGATATTGTTTTCAAATACATTGTTTCTGAACATGTACTGAGGATAATGAGGTATATTTTCAAAATATCAGTGAATGAACCTAAATTTTTCGGTAAAATCAATGGTTCGGACACTTCCATAATAACTCCATAGGGTTTAAAAATGACTTGATCTCTACCTAGAAGAAATATTCTGAACTATAGAACAATCAGTTTTGAAAATTTATTCTGCGTAGACAGGAATTTAATTAGTTTTTTCATTGACTTTTTGTCTCAAGAACTCTCCATTTATTTGACTCTACTAAAAGTGTGCATTCAGTTATGTGTTCTATCGATATACCCATCTTTTTTTGTTGTTTCGATTATTATAAGGTTAAAAATTGTATGCATTTTTTAAACATGAATTGTGCACATTTCGTTTTTCAAAGGCCTGATAAAAAACGATTTTTAAGCAATGGTATTTGTGATCTGTCAATCAAGTTTTTGAGTCAGAACTAATTTTGTAAACTGATTTAGATTCTAAGTCAGATTCAACCAGGTATTGATTTTGTGACCTCATTCAACCCTAACGCCTGCTATAGATTTTGTCTAGTTTTTTGTGACAACTAGAACTAGAAAAAAATGAATACTAATAAAAATCTGAGAAAACACAATAGAGTGATAACAGTCTGATAATAACGAAGATCTGTCAATTACGGTCGTTCAAGCCCAATATATTTCAATACTTTTCTTTTTTATAACTCGAAGAGTTGTCATTTCATGGTCAGAATCGACAGACTGTTTTTTTTTCACACCCAAAATCAGATAACCGCTGTTGTTTTTTCAAGTCTAGAAAACTATATCTTAATCAAAATATTTCATTTACTCTACAAGTAGTATTCGCCGTATTGGCCGACAGGGCGTTTAGTCGACAACCAAAAAATGAGAAATGTAACCGACAATTTAAGTAAAATGAGCAGTAAAACTTTTTTCGAAGCTGTGATCGGCCAATTTAAAACACTATTTCGTAAGCGGACAAGTTTACCACAGTTTTTTCATCAACTAGTGTAACGAAGTTCTATCCGTGGTCGGACCGTATTTTACCGCATCTGGCCATGCTTCGCGGGCCACATCCAAGCTTCAGCGGCACGTGGGACTTGATAGGAATCTATCACAACCGAACTACTGATTTATGGACCAATTATGGACATTTATTACCAATTATGATAAAACTGTTGTCTAAATTTCTCATTTTTTCCTTGTCGGCTAAAACCTTGTCGGCCAATTTTCCTAGCATCGTTGCAACCACTTCTACGCAGCAAAACTCACTGTATTATAAAGCAAACGCAATCAAACATAACAAAATACCCATAAATTATAAAAGTTGGTTTATCTTACCGACCATTACACAAGATTTAATGATCTACTGACATTAACACAAGTATCAATATATACTGAGGATAATGAGGTATAAGCGTCTCTGACTAAACTTGTTTTTTTTCCAGATTTCAGTTAATCAAACCATTTTTTCTGTAACATCAAGAAATCTTTACGTTTGACCCTACAAAAAGTCTGCATTCAGTCATTTGTTCTATCGTTATGTGATCTAATTTTTGTCGCTTTCTATTCTTATTTTTACGTTAAAATTGCATGCTTTTTTAAACATGAATTGTGCTCATACTGTTTTTCAAAGGCCTGAGAAAGAAAGATTTTTAAAATTATTGTTGCATAACAATGGTAGTTGCGATCTGTCGCTCAAGTTTTTGAGTCAGAACTAAATTTGTAAAATGATATAGATTCTAAGTCAGACTCAACCAGGTATTGTTTTTGAAAAGTGTGACCTCATTCAACCCTAACGCCTGTTATAGTTTTTGTCTACTTCTTTTATGAAGGCCAGAACTGGAAAAAAGTTGAATACTAAAAAAATTCAGAAAAAAACACATTAGAGTGACAAATAACATTTGCCTGAACCGAAATTTTTCTGCCATATTTTTTCCCGCAATTTCTGCATAAATTGGTTTGTTATCTCAAAAAATTATTGCAAGACTTCTTTGATTATGATATTATGAATCAAGGAATGAATATATATTCTGGCCAACGTAATGGATTCACTCAAGTCCGCAAAAAGCTCATGGTTTTTTTATGAAGCAATTTGCTGTACATCGTGATTTTCTGGTACATATTATTTTACGGACACTATTTTCATGCTGTTTAACCGGTTTCGGGAATTACGCTGGCTGCAGTATATTGCGTTGACTGCAATGATGGTACCACGTGAAATTTCAGACGCAAAAAAAGTGACCATAGTCACCAAAAAAGAGCAATGCTGCTCATAAAAGGAACAGTTTGTAAGGTGGTGAATAATAAGAAAAAGAGCAGCTGAGAACGGGCCGCTGTAGCCTAATGCTGTTCCGCTGTGATTATGCAGGAACCAAATTATTATTATTAATTAAGTATGTTCTTGTGTCTTCAAAGCACAGAAAAGACCTACTAAAAAACTTGTTTAGAATTTTAGTAGTGTAGATAATCGCGATCGAACAAAAATTCTAGTATAATGATGAACGGTAGAACTTGCAGCTTTTGCAGAAATGAAAAAGAAATGTTCATTTAGTAGACACAGTGGAGAACACCAAGAAATGAGCAATAAGAGGTTTTGATATGATTTTTGCTGCAATATTGTTATTGATATATGAAATTATTGGTGTTGTTATTGAAAAGTGTGACCTCATTCAACCCTAGGGCCTGCAGTTTTTATTATTTTTGCGAGACATGTTACAAGATCACGCACACTCATACTACATACTAAAACAGTTGAGCAAGATAAACGGCCCAAAATGACAAGGGCTAATAGTTGATAAATTTAACGGTCAAATTATTTGTAAAACTGCAGACTTGTTACCTGGATTGATATTGGATTGTTGACACGAAAACAATAATGGCAAGTACGGCTAAATCTTTCATAATTATCTTAAATTTTAGTGCATACAGTATATGTATTGAGAAAAAAACGAATTTCCAAATATTCTTTTTTTCTTTTTTTTTTGTATATTTTTATTCTCTTTCAAGAAAAATACATTGCTTTAAACTTATTGCACAGCGCCTAAAATTGAATTGTGACAAGATAATTACCTTTTATGGCTGTCATAATCAGCTGCAATCAAAACAATCTTTCCCTTTGTTGACAGAAATCAAATCAAATATTTAACGAGGAATAGGATTAAATGTTTTTTGGAAGATTCATTAATTTTTGAACAAATGATATTATAAGTTGTTTTGAAAATGCATGAAAGGTCCAATTCGTAAGAGAGGAGAATGAGGAAAAAACTGGAAAGTATGGAAAATATTTGAAATCAAGCATGATGATCAGATGTCAAAAATTGATGAAGTTGAATGATGTCTTGAAAAGCTTTGGATAAAATTTTTTACAGGTAAATGAAAAGGGTATTCACATGGGACAGAAATCCATCACATTTCAGTATAGTTGACAGCAATCAAAGTCCAAAAAGAGAATACAATCTGAAATTTTAAAAATACCTTGAGCAGTTTTGCTCAGAATTTTTTTGAGTACAAATAAGAGTAATCAAAACTGATCAAACAAACATATGATCAACCAAATATATTGGGGGGGGGGGGGTCTACCAAATATATATGGGAAAAAAACCCACATAATTTTAGATAAGAAATATACCCCAACCAAAAACCCATCATAATTTTAGATAGGAAATAAACTCCCACGGAAATAAATCGCCATATTATTAAACTTTGGTCGTGATAATTTGTTCGGTTGTGATAGTTTCATATCAGGACCCACGGGTCGCTAAGGCATGGCCATGGCCCGCGAGGCACTGCCAAGCACGCTAAATGCGCAGCTCGTTAATAGTCGTGTGGGGGGGGGGGGTTAATTCCGTTGGGGTTGATTTCCTAACTAAAATGGATTGGGTTTTTTCCCTTGGTTTTTATTCCGAAAACGTTTATCTGGTCATTAAATAAAGCGAGTATCAAAAGCGAGCTAATAAGAAGGTACGATACTGCGAAATGTACGATATATCGTTAAGTTTTGTCAAATTGATCGTCACAAAGAATTTCTATTCTGAAACAGTCAGCAATTTTTGTTCGGTCTGTGACTGCACACTAACTTATCTGAAGTACATGTTGCATGTCTCTGTTGGGATTTTTATTCATATTTATTCATTCAAGTTATTGATGACGTGATCATCTCTGTTGTTCTGAAAAGATCTTGAAAGAAATCAAAATCCTTATAGATAGATCCCAGCATATTCACAAACTTTTTTGAATATAGAGAATCAAAAGAGAAAGAAAGAAAGAAAAGAAGAAGGTAAGAAAGATTGTTTCAGATAATATCCTCTGACAAAGAGTTTATCCATGGATATTTCCGGTTCGAAAAAATACTAGCTAAAGCGCGATTTTCGATGCCGAAGGGTTTACATGCCAAATATCTACAGCTGTTGTAAACATTTTCATTGATCAGAACCAGATGTTTATCATCCTGTGTACACAAAAAACGAATCTGGAGAAAAATGTAGACTTTTTTTCAAATCAAACACCTGCAGCCAAATTTCTTGTTCTCTTTTTGTGAACAGGAATTTCCTGTTTTCATTTTTATCGGAACCCAGTTAAATTTAACTAGTTACCCCTGACGCCGAGCCAATATCAGTACTGGGCAAGTCTAATTGCAAGTCTAGCTATCAGTACTGATTCTACTCTCTTTGGACATGTCAGCTTTGTGCAAGTCTTGGCCAAGACTTGGCAAATCTTAATCCAAGTCTTGGCCAAGAATTCGCATGTCTCAATCCAAGTCTTGGCCGTAAAAAAGAGCCAAAAGATGTAGAAATATCCAAAAAATATGACAAAAACAGCCGAAATGAGGTCAAAAATAGGCGGGAAAACATCAAAAGTAGCCGAAAAACAGGCCAAAAATAGCCAAAAAATAGTTCAAAAATACCCAAAAAATAGTTCAAAAATAGCGAAAAAAAGGCAAAAAGAGCCCAAAAGACGTCAAAAATATCCAAAGAAACGCCAGAAACAGCCGGGAAGACGTCAGAAATAGACAAAAATACATCAAAAATTGCCCGTAAGACGTTAAAAATAGCCCAGAGAAACGTCGAAAATAGCTAAAAATCGTCAGATAACAGATAACAGGAACTCAAAAAAAATAATACAACCAAAGCCGTTAGCTTTGTCTACACTTTTTATTTGGTAAACTCAGGTTGAAAACGTTCTTATGACACTGAAATGGCCGCAAGCGGCCACAAAAAATATAAAAACACTGACAACGTCTTCTTCTTAATCAAAGACAAACAAATTCATATTTAAAACACCTAAAAAATAATCGACGAAAACGAGAACACGCCAACAAAACATATGAGGATCGTTTTTGTTAATAAAGGCATCAGAGTTGATTTTTTTCGTTTCTGACCCCAAGCAAAACAAAACAAATTTATTTAGGGCCAAATTGACTTTATGATAAGGTTTTTGGGGACAGGAAGTAAAAATCAAGAAAGACGAGAACACACCAATGAAACATGTGAGTATTTGAAAATAAAGGCATCAAAGTTATTTTTTTTTGGTTTGTGACCCCAAGCAAAGCAAAATAATTTTTTAAAACCAAACTAACTTGATGATAATGTTTTTGTGGTCAAAACGGAAAAATTAACTGCGCTTTAAAAAACATTTATGATGTCCTTTTTGATGACTATCTCAAGAAAAAAGCCCAATGAGCAGTTGGTACCCCAAAATTCCGACTTATGGGATTCCTGATGCTCGCTCGCTAATGACTGTCCTGAATCGACTTCAAAATAAGAATGAGTAAAAAAGGTTAGTTAAGAGACCCAAGGAGCAGCTAACTCATATTAAAAAATGAGTTTTTTTACACACAATCAAAAAGATTATTAGAGAACGAGCATCAGGCATACTCTTTTTTTCTTCGGGGTACCAAACAACACATTTAGACTTCTAACCTAAGTAATGAACCGCTTCAGCCAAAAATAGCTCATCCAATTGCCCGCAAATTGAGCTTTTGAATTATATATGACGTCTTTTGTTGGTGGAATGGGTCCCCGACGTTATAAATTAAAGATTATAATTTTTGTGCCTAATCTTCTTCTTCTTGGCGATTTTGGGTCCCACTAGTGTTTCGAACCACAATTGGGTATATTGGGACTAGATTTTATACAACAGGCCATCAGTTCAGCAGAGGAACACTTACTGCGTTCCCCCTTTTGACAAATCTGCCACGGTTCGCTATGTTTCATATTTTGGAAATTCTAAAAATGTCAAAGTTTGCTGATTTCTGTTACTTTGGGGCTGTTGCGGCTGGTATCTGTGTGGTATCTTTTCGTACTAGCCTGGTATCAATTGTCAAGACCCCGAGAAAGTCTGTAAAAGTAAACCTCAAAGTCGTGGCATTTTAGGAAAGCTTTGAAATTCAAAATTTTTAATCGAAAAATTATGAAAAGTTGGTTTTGACTTGAGAATCAACTTGCAAGTGCTACCCAAGTCTTGACCAAGTCTTGTCAGACTTTTGAGACATAAACTAAAACCTGCCCAGTACTGAAAAACGTTATAACACTTGTATTTAGACTTGCCTAGTTTTGATCTACACTTGGCAAATTCCTTTTTGACTTACACAATTTGCTCGCGAAACAAAATATCATGAGTGAAAATTTAAAAAGGGAAACTTTAGAATAAAAATGGAGCAGTTCCTTGCTTTCATTATCGGTGATTAATTATGAATAAAAACATATAATTCGCCCAAAATACGATGACCACTGAATTTTTAATTTTTCATGCTGTCTCAGTTATATGCATCAGTTTTTGCAGGTACTTATGCAAGCCTTGCAGGTGTTTTTGAACTTTACTTATAATCAACTGGAAAAGTTATGGTCCAAAAATATTTCTGTATTCGTTGTCATGTGAAAAGTCGTGGAGCAGTTCCTTGCTTTCATTATCGGTGAATAATTATGAATAAAGTGCATATAATTCGCCCAAAATACGATGACCACTGAAAGGATAAAGCAACTATGTCTACTTTGAATATAGATCAAGAAGACAAGTAGTCAGCATTCATAACATAAACAATAACAAATTTCGTCATTTTCTTGATCATTTAACCTGCATTTTTTTTTGAAAAAGCTGAGTTTTTTTCCGACTCTTGTTTTTATAGGATGCTAAAATTGGCTGAACACAGAAAATGAAGTGCTGAGAATACGACTGTTCAGTCAATTGAGGTTTTTCGCTGATTTCTTTTCTCTTCACAGGTTATGTGTTGAAACTACCGGCTTGGCGAGAAAGCAGAATTAAAACTCATCTTCAATTTTCTAAATAATCTTTTAATTTAGTCCACGAACTAAAAGATCTATTAAATCTGAGTTGTATGATCATTACCAATGTGTATTTTAAGGACCACATGGAATTTTATAGCACTCAATCTATTAAAAAACTCAAGTTAACTAATGGTTTTTTATGCAAATTTTTCTTGTTTATTCCGCCTGTTTAAAACAATAAAAACTTGCATGTAGGTTACCTAGAAAGCAAAAAAATTAGTAGTTGTTATACAGTGGCGATATCTGGTTAAAAATACATAAAATTGGCCCACTAAATCGGTTTTCGCACCAAATTAACTGATAAATTAAAGCCAATTTAGATGTAATAATCTACCCGGACTTTTTTGAAAGACTGTCGGGTGTGAAAGGGTACCATGAGTGGAAATGGTCATCAGTTATGCATTACGACTTTAACACAAACCAATAAACGCTGTTTCACTTAATCAAATTTACTCTGTTTCCAAGCCTTTCTGAGTTTTCTTCAATGCAAATATGTTGGTTTGTGTTTGCATGAAGTTTTTAATTTTTCATGCTGTCTCAGTTATATGCTTCAGTTTTTGCAGGTATTTATGCAAGCCTTGCAGGTGTTTTTGAACTCTAATTATGTTCAACTGGAAAAGTTATGGTCCAAAAATAGTTCTGTATTCATTGTCATGTGAAAAGTCGTCAGTATTGTTTTTTGTGCAATCAAAATATAATGGATAATTGGCCAGCAAACCTTAGTTTATGTATAAAACTATGTTATCTGTTTCAGCTCAAAGCTTATAATTACTGAGCAGAATTTCGTGCGATCTGCTAAACTTCTCGATTTTGCAACTGTTAACGCACTCCCTAGTAATGAGTGAAGTTAAAACTTGAAAGAATATTGCAGTCTGATTCAAAACTTTGCAAGATGTTTGCAAGAATCTTGCAAAATGTCAATCCGGGCAGAAAACTAAATCATAGCCCTATTGTTTTAAAAAGCACATTTGAAGCAAATTTTTGTTCAATAAACAAGTTAAAACGGTGAAATACATGGAAAAATGTTCAGTCCTGATTCAAAACCTTGCAAGAATCTTGCAAGCTGTTCATTCTGGAAAATTTTTTCTGCGTATTTTTGGAAACCAAAACTAACTGAAAACCAAATGAATTGCTTCTTACAAGAATTTGGATTCTCATAAATGAGTCCAATTGATTTTTTCCTAAGTACCTTTCGAATGGGGAGTCTGGCAAGAATCTTGCAAGTTTCTTGCGAGATTTCGAATTTAAATACGAGTTCAAATGCTAAAATGTACCCCTTTTCTGGTGCATTTAGATGTTCATTTATATGTTTGTCTGTTTCTTTCTTCAGCGCTATAACCCCCGCCCTTGTTTGTGACCCCTTTGCGCAGCGCGATAACCCCCTCCCTTGTTCATGACCCCTTCGCGCATTAGTCTTAGCTATTTAGGGTCTTTGTTTTATTCTTTGGTGGCTAGCGCTAGGTCAGGTGCGCTCCTCATGGAGGTCAGTAATGCACTAGCTCTAGTCTTCAAAGAAGCTAAAAAGGCTCATGCAAAAGCTAAGACAAGTGTACTGCTGCAAAAATCTGCACCCTTTCTCCGTTGCCCCCCCCCTCTCCCCAGCATTTGAATCGAAA